>NW_027018329.1:0-40761 GCF_032854445.1 Liolophura sinensis
ACATAACTTATAATGAAAAGTTGAATATAGTAATGACCAGTCGCGATTGTACATAGTTAATGTAGCCGATTTCAATTCGCAAAAAGACCAGGCAAAAATCCAAAAGTGGAAAAACTGTTCCAATGCTGCTGTAAGAGGCTAATCCGACGTATTTTTTGACGAGAAATCGAATGGTGCAAACCGCGTTGCTCTCCGACCAACACTTTGGCTGTAGCCACAAATGAATAATCATTGATGTCAAGATCACGTGCCCAGCAACTGCTCTTACTCCATGGAAACCAAGGAAATTTGCAATTTTTCAACAGCTGGAGATGCCTGGCCCAATTGCGCATCTTTTGGCACCTTATTGATGTGGGTCAGTGTTAAAATTGTACTTTTTACAGCGGACTGTATCAAGTACCTTGTGTTTTTTTATATACAAATGGTGTGGTTTTTCTACATGTAGATAAAGACATTGAGTTTGTCTTCGACTTAGAAGTAAGACAACTTCTGGGTGAGTTAAATGGGCTTGGCCCAAAGATTTGACGTCGTCTGGGCTACCGAAGGGCACATAACTTATAATGAAAAGTTGAATATAGTAATGACCAGTCGCGATAGTACATAGTTAATGTAGCCGATTTCAATTAGAAAAAATACCAGGCAAAAATCCAAAAGTGGAAAAACTGTTCCAATGCTGCTGGTAAGAGGCTAATCCGACGTATTTTTTGACGAGAAATCGAATGGTGCAAAACCACGTTGCTCTCCGACCAATACTTTTGGCTGTAGCCACAAATGAATAATCATTGATGTCAAGATCACGTGCCCAGCAACGGCTCTTACTCCATGGAAACCAAGGAAATTTGCAATTTTTCAACAGCTGGAGATGCCTGACCCAATTGCGCATCTTTTGGCACTTTATTGATGTGGGTCAGTGTTAAATTGTACTTTTTACAGCGGACTGTATCAAGTACCTTGTGTTTTTTTTATATACAAATGGTGTGGTTTTTCTACATGTAGATAAAGACATTGAGTTTGTCTTCGACTTAGAAGTAAGACATTTGCTGGGTGAGTTAAATGGGCTTGGCCCAAAGATTTGACGTCGTCTGGGCTACCGAAGGGCACATAACTTATAATGAAAAGTTGAATATAGTAATGACCAGTCGCGATTGTACATAGTTAATGTAGCCGATTTTAATTCGCAAAAAGACCAGGCAAAAATCCAAAAGTGGAAAAACTGTTCCAATGCTGCTGGTAAGAGGCTAATCCGACGTACTTTTGACGAGAAATCGAATGGTGCAAACCGCGTTGCTCTCCGACCAATACTTTTGGCTGTAGCCACAAATGAATAATCATTGATGTCAAGATCACGTGCCCAGCAACGGCTCTTACTCCATGGAAACCAAGGAAATTTGCAATTTTTCAACAGCTGGAGATGCCTGGCCCAATTGCGCATCTTTTGGCACCTTATTGATGTGGGTCAGTGTTCAATTGTACTTTTTACAGCGGACTGTATCAAGTACCTTGTGTTTTTTTTATATACAAATAGTGTGGTTTTTCTACATGTAGATAAAGACATTGAGTTTGTCTTCGACTTAGAAGTAAGACAACTTCTGGTGAGTTAAATGGGCTTGGCCCAAAGATTTGACGTCGTCTGGGCTACCGAAGGGCACATAACTTATAATGAAAAGTTGAATATAGTAATGACCAGTCGCGATTGTACATAGTTAATGTAGCCGATTTCAATTAGAAAAAATACCAGGCAAAAATCCAAAAGTGGAAAAACTGTTCCAATGCTGCTGGTAAGAGGCTAATCCGACGTATTTTTTGACGAGAAATCGAATGGTGCAAACCGCGTTGCTCTCCGACCAATACTTTTGGCTGTAGCCACAAATGAATAATCATTGATGTCAAGATCACGTGCCCAGCAACGGCTCTTACTCCATGGAAACCAAGGAAATTTGCAATTTTTCAACAACTGGAGATGCCTGGCCCAATTGCGCATCTTTTGGCACCTTATTGATGTGGGTCAGTGTTAAATTGTACTTTTTACAGCGGACTGTATCAAGTACCTTGTGTTTTTTTATATACAAATGGTGTGGTTTTTCTACATGTAGATAAAGACATTGAGTTTGTCTTCGACTTAGAAGTAAGACAACTTCTGGGTGAGTTAAATGGGCTTGGCCCAAAGATTTGACGTCGTCTGGGCTACCGAAGGGCACATAACTTATAATGAAAAGTTGAATATAGTAATGACCAGTCGCGATTGTACATAGTTAATGTAGCCGATTTCAATTAGAAAAAATACCAGGCAAAAATCCAAAAGTGGAAAAACTGTTCCAATGCTGCTGGTAAGAGGCTAATCCGACGTATTTTTTGACGAGAAATCGAATGGTGCAAACCACGTTGCTCTCCGACTAATACTTTTGGCTGTAGCCACAAATGAATAATCATTGATGTCAAGATCACGTGCCCAGCAACGGCTCTTACTCCATGGAAACCAAGGAAATTTGCAATTTTTCAACAGCTGGAGATGCCTGACCCAATTGCGCATCTTTTGGCACCTTATTGATGTGGGTCAGTGTTCAATTGTACTTTTTACAGCGGACTGTATCAAGTACCTTGTGTTTTTTTATATACAAATGGTGTGGTTTTTCTACATGTAGATAAAGACATTGAGTTTGTCTTCGACTTAGAAGTAAGACAACTTCTGTGTGAGTTAAATGGGCTTGGCCAAAGATTTGACGTCGTCTGGGCTACCGAAGGCCACATAACTTATAATGAAAAGTTGAATATAGTAATGACCAGTCGCGATTGTACATAGTTAATGTAGCCGATTTCAATTAGCAAAAAGACCAGGCAAAAATCCAAAAGTGGAAAAACTGTTCCAATGCTGCTGGTAAAAGAGGCTAATCCGACGTATTTTTGACGAGAAATCGAATGGTGCAAACCGCGTTGCTCTCCGACCAATACTTGTGGCTGTAGCCACAAATGAATAATCATTGATGTCAAGATCACGTGCCCAGCAACGGCTCTTACTCCATGGAAACCAAGGAAATTGCAATTTTTCAACAGCTGGAGATGCCTGACCCAATTGCGCATCTTTTGGCACCTTATTGATGTGGGTCAGTGTTCAATTGTACTTTTTACAGCGGACTGTATCAAGTACCTTGTGTTTTTTTTATATACAAATGGTGTGGTTTTTCTACATGTAGATAAAGACATTGAGTTTGTCTTCGACTTAGAAGTAAGACATTTGCTGGGTGAGTTAAATGGGCTTGGCCCAAAGATTTGACGTCGTCTGGGCTACCGAAGGGCACATAACTTATAATGAAAAGCTGAATATAGTAATGACCAGTCGCGATTGTACATAGTTTAATGTAGCCGATTTCAATTCGCAAAAAGACCAGGCAAAAATCCAAAAGTGGAAAAACTGTTCCAATGCTGCTGGTAAGAGGCTAATCCGACGTATTTTTTGACGAGAAATCGAATGGTGCAAACCGCGTTGCTCTCCGACCAATACTTGTGGCTGTAGCCACAAATGAATAATCATTGATGTCAAGATCACGTGCCCAGCAACGGCTCTTACTCCATGGAAACCAAGGAAATTTGCAATTTTTCAACAGCTGGAGATGCCTGGCCCAATTGCGCATCTTTTGGCACCTTATTGATGTGGGTCAGTGTTCAATTGTACTTTTTACAGCGGACTTTATGAAGTACCTTGTGTTTTTTTTTTATATACAAATGGTGTGGTTTTTCTACATGTAGATAAAGACATTGAGTTTGTCTTCGACTTAGAAGTAAGACATTTGCTGGGTGAGTTAAATGGGCTTGGCCCAAAGATTTGACGTCGTCTGGGCTACCGAAGGGCACATAACTTATAATGAAAAGTTGAATATAGTAATGACCAGTCGCGATTGTACATAGTTAATGTAGCCGATTTCAATTAGAAAAAATACCAGGCAAAAATCCAAAAGTAAAAAACTGTTCCAATGCTGCTGGTAAGAGGCTAATCCGACGTATTTTTTGACGAGAAATCGAATGGTGCAAACCACGTTGCTCTCCGACCAATACTTTTGGCTGTAGCCACAAATGAATAATCATTGAATGTCAAGATCACGTGCCAGCAACGGCTCTTACTCCATGGAAACCAAGGAAATTTGCAATTTTTCAACAGCTGGAGATGCCTGGCCCAATTGCGCATCTTTGGCACCTTATTGATGTGGGTCAGTGTTTAATTGTACTTTTTACAGCAGACTTTATCATGTACCTTGTGTTTTTTTTTTATATACAAATGGTGTGGTTTTTCTACATGTAGATAAAGACATTGAGTTTGTCTTCGACTTAGAAGTAAGACATTTGCTGGGTGAGTTAAATGGGCTTGGCCCAAAGATTTGACGTTCGTCTGGGCTACCGAAGGGCACATAACTTATAATGAAAAGTTGAATATAGTAATGACCAGTCGCGATTGTACATAGTTAATGTAGCCGATTTCAATTAGAAAAAATACCAGGCAAAAATCCAAAAGTGGAAAAACTGTTCCAAAGCTGCTGGTAAGAGGCTAATCCGACGTATTTTTTGACGAGAAATCGAATGGTGCAAACCGCGTTGCTCTCCGATCAATACTTTTGGCTGTAGCCACAAATGAATAATCATTGATGTCAAGATCACGTGCCCAGCAACGGCTCTTACTCCATGGAAACCAAGGAAATTTGCAATTTTTCAACAGCTGGAGATGCCTGGCCCAATTGCGCATCTTTTGGCACCTTATTGATGTGGGTCAGTGTTCAATTGTACTTTTTACAGCGGACTGTATCAAGTACCTTGTGTTTTTTTTATATACAAATGGTGTGGTTTTTCTACATGTAGATAAAGACATTGAGTTTGTCTTCGACTTAGAAGTAAGACATTTGCTGGGTGAGTTAAATGGGCTTGGCCCAAAGATTTGACGTCGTCTGGGCTACCGAAGGGCACATAACTTATAATGAAAAGTTGAATATAGTAATGACCAGTCGCGATTGTACATAGTTAATGTAGCCGATTTCAATTCGCAAAAAGACCAGGCAAAAATCCAAAAGTGGAAAAACTGTTCCAATGCTGCTGGTAAGAGGCTAATCCGACGTATTTTTTTGACGAGAAATCGAATGGTGCAAACCGCGTTGCTCTCTGACCAATACTTTTGGCTGTAGCCACAAATGAATAATCATTGATGTCAAGATCACGTGCCCAGCAACGGCTCTTACTCCATGGAAACCAAGGAAATTTGCAATTTTTCAACAGCTGGAGATGCCTGGCCCAATTGCGCATCTTTTGGCACCTTATTGATGTGGGTCAGTGTTCAATTGTACTTTTTACAGCGGACTTTATGAAGTATCTTGTGTTATTTTTATATACAAATGGTGTGGTTTTTCTACATGTAGATAAAGACATTGAGTTTGTCTTCGACTTAGAAGTAAGACATTTGCTGGGTGAGTTAAATGGGCTTGGCCCAAAGATTTGACGTCGTCTGGGCTACCGAAGGGCACATAACTTATAATGAAAAGTTGAATATAGTAATGACCAGTCGCGATTGTACATAGTTAATGTAGCCGATTTCAATTAGAAAAAATACCAGGCAAAAATCCAAAAGTGGAAAAAACTGTTCCAATGCTGCTGGTAAGAGGCTAATCCGACGTATTTTTTGACGAGAAATCGAATGGTGCAAACCGCGTTGCTCTCCGACCAATACTTTTGGCTGTAGCCACAAATGAATAATCATTGATGTCAAGATCACGTGCCCAGCAACGGCTCTTACTCCATGGAAACCAAGGAAATTTGCAATTTTTCAACAGCTGGAGATGCCTGGCCCAATTGCGCATCTTTTGGCACCTTATTGATGTGGGTCAGTGTTTAATTGTACTTTTTACAGCAGACTTTATCATGTACCTTGTGTTTTTTTATATACAAATGGTGTGGTTTTTCTACATGTAGATAAAGACATTGAGTTTGTCTTCGACTTAGAAGTAAGACATTTGCTGGGTGAGTTAAATGGGCTTGGCCCAAAGATTTGACGTCGTCTGGGCTACCGAAGGGCACATAACTTATAATGAAAAGCTGAATATAGTAATGACCAGTCGCGATTGTACATAGTTAATGTAGCCGATTTCAATTCGCAAAAAGACCAGGCAAAAGTCCAAAAGTGGAAAAACTGTTCCAATGCTGCTGGTAAGAGGCTAATCCGACGTATTTTTTGACGAGAAATCGAATGGTGCAAACCGCGTTGCTCTCCGACCAATACTTTTGGCTGTAGCCACAAATGAATAATCATTGATGTCAAGATCACGTGCCCAGCAACGGCTCTTACTCCATGGAAACCAAGGAAATTTGCAATTTTTCAACAGCTGGAGATGCCTGGCCCAATTGCGCATCTTTTGGCACCTTATTGATGTGGGTCAGTGTTAAATTGTACTTTTTACAGCGGACTGTATCAAGTACCTTGTGTTTTTTTATATACAAATGGTGTGGTTTTTCTACATGTAGATAAAGACATTGAGTTTGTCTTCGACTTAGAAGTAAGACAACTTCTGGGTGAGTTAAATGGGCTTGGCCCAAAGATTTGACGTCGTCTGGGCTACTGAAGGGCACATAACTTATAATGAAAAGTTGAATATAGTAATGACCAGTCGCGATTGTACATAGTTAATGTAGCCGATTTCAATTCGCAAAAAGACCAGGCAAAAATCCAAAAGTGGAAAAACTGTTCCAATGCTGCTGGTAAGAGGCTAATCCGACGTATTTTTTGACGAGAAATCGAATGGTGCAAACCGCGTTGCTCTCCGACCAATACTTGTGGCTGTAGCCACAAATGAATAATCATTGATGTCAAGATCACGTGCCCAGCAACGGCTCTTACTCCATGGAAACCAAGGAAATTTGCAATTTTTCAACAGCTGGAGATGCCTGGCCCAATTGCGCATCTTTTGGCACCTTATTGATGTGGGTCAGTGTTCAATTGTACTTTTTACAGCGGACTTTATGAAGTACCTTGTGTTTTTTTTTATATACAAATGGTGTGGTTTTTCTACATGTAGATAAAGACATTGAGTTTGTCTTCGACTTAGAAGTAAGACATTTGCTGGGTGAGTTAAATGGGCTTGGCCCAAAGATTTGACGTCGTCTGGGCTACCGAAGGGCACATAACTTATAATGAAAAGTTGAATATAGTAATGACCAGTCGCGATTGTACATAGTTAATGTAGCCGATTTCAATTAGAAAAAATACCAGGCAAAAATCCAAAAGTGGAAAAACTGTTCCAATGCTGCTGGTAAGAGGCTAATCCGACGTATTTTTTGACGAGAAATCGAATGGTGCAAACCACGTTGCTCTCCGACCAATACTTTTGGCTGTAGCCACAAATGAATAATCATTGATGTCAAGATCACGTGCCCAGCAACGGCTCTTACTCCATGGAAACCAAGGAAATTTGCAATTTTTCAACAGCTGGAGATGCCTGGCCCAATTGCGCATCTTTTGGCACCTTATTGATGTGGGTCAGTGTTTAATTGTACTTTTTACAGCAGACTTTATCATGTACCTTGTGTTTTTTTTTATATACAAATGGTGTGGTTTTTCTACATGTAGATAAAGACATTGAGTTTGTCTTCGACTTAGAAGTAAGACATTTGCTGGGTGAGTTAAATGGGCTTGGCCCAAAGATTTGACGTCGTCTGGGCTACCGAAGGGCACATAACTTATAATGAAAAGTTGAATATAGTAATGACCAGTCGCGATTGTACATAGTTAATGTAGCCGATTTGAATTAGAAAAAATACCAGGCAAAAATCCAAAAGTGGAAAAACTGTTCCAAAGCTGCTGGTAAGAGGCTAATCCGACGTATTTTTTGACGAGAAATCGAATGGTGCAAACCGCGTTGCTCTCCGATCAATACTTTTGGCTGTAGCCACAAATGAATAATCATTGATGTCAAGATCACGTGCCCAGCAACGGCTCTTACTCCATGGAAACCAAGGAAATTTGCAATTTTTCAACAGCTGGAGATGCCTGGCCCAATTGCGCATCTTTTGGCACCTTATTGATGTGGGTCAGTGTTCAATTGTACTTTTTACAGCGGACTGTATCAAGTACCTTGTGTTTTTTTTATATACAAATGGTGTGGTTTTTCTACATGTAGATAAAGACATTGAGTTTGTCTTCGACTTAGAAGTAAGACATTTGCTGGGTGAGTTAAATGGGCTTGGCCCAAAGATTTGACGTCGTCTGGGCTACCGAAGGGCACATAACTTATAATGAAAAGTTGAATATAGTAATGACCAGTCGCGATTGTACATAGTTAATGTAGCCGATTTCAATTCGCAAAAAGACCAGGCAAAAATCCAAAAGTGGAAAAACTGTTCCAATGCTGCTGGTAAGAGGCTAATCCGACGTATTTTTTGACGAGAAATCGAATGGTGCAAACCGCGTTGCTCTCTGACCAATACTTTTGGCTGTAGCCACAAATGAATAATCATTGATGTCAAGATCACGTGCCCAGCAACGGCTCTTACTCCATGGAAACCAAGGAAATTTGCAATTTTTCAACAGCTGGAGATGCCTGGCCCAATTGCGCATCTTTTGGCACCTTATTGATGTGGGTCAGTGTTCAATTGTACTTTTTACAGCGGACTTTATGAAGTATCTTGTGTTATTTTTATATACAAATGGTGTGGTTTTTCTACATGTAGATAAAGACATTGAGTTTGTCTTCGACTTAGAAGTAAGACATTTGCTGGGTGAGTTAAATGGGCTTGGCCCAAAGATTTGACGTCGTCTGGGCTACCGAAGGGCACATAACTTATAATGAAAAGTTGAATATAGTAATGACCAGTCGCGATTGTACATAGTTAATGTAGCCGATTTCAATTAGAAAAAATACCAGGCAAAAATCCAAAAGTGGAAAAACTGTTCCAATGCTGCTGGTAAGAGGCTAATCCGACGTATTTTTTGACGAGAAATCGAATGGTGCAAACCACGTTGCTCTCCGACTAATACTTTTGGCTGTAGCCACAAATGAATAATCATTGATGTCAAGATCACGTGCCCAGCAACGGCTCTTACTCCATGGAAACCAAGGAAATTTGCAATTTTTCAACAGCTGGAGATGCCTGACCCAATTGCGCATCTTTTGGCACCTTATTGATGTGGGTCAGTGTTCAATTGTACCTTTTACAGCGGACTGTATCAAGTACCTTGTGTTTTTTTTATATACAAATGGTGTGGTTTTTCTACATGTAGATAAAGACATTGAGTTTGTCTTCGACTTAGAAGTAAGACATTTGCTGGGTGAGTTAAATGGGCTTGGCCCAAAGATTTGACGTCGTCTGGGCTACCGAAGGGCACATAACTTATAATGAAAAGTTGAATATAGTAATGACCAGTCGCGATTGTACATAGTTAATGTAGCCGATTTCAATTCGCAAAAAGACCAGGCAAAAATCCAAAAGTGGAAAAACTGTTCCAATGCTGCTGGTAAGAGGCTAATCCGACGTATTTTTTGACGAGAAATCGAATGGTGCAAACCGCGTTGCTCTCTGACCAATACTTTTGGCTGTAGCCACAAATGAATAATCATTGATGTCAAGATCACGTGCCCAGCAACGGCTCTTACTCCATGGAAACCAAGGAAATTTGCAATTTTTCAACAGCTGGAGATGCCTGGCCCAATTGCGCATCTTTTGGCACCTTATTGATGTGGGTCAGTGTTCAATTGTACTTTTTACAGCGGACTTTATGAAGTATCTTGTGTTATTTTTATATACAAATGGTGTGGTTTTTCTACATGTAGATAAAGACATTGAGTTTGTCTTCGACTTAGAAGTAAGACATTTGCTGGGTGAGTTAAATGGGCTTGGCCCAAAGATTTGACGTCGTCTGGGCTACCGAAGGGCACATAACTTATAATGAAAAGTTGAATATAGTAATGACCAGTCGCGATTGTACATAGTTAATGTAGCCGATTTCAATTAGAAAAAATACCAGGCAAAAATCCAAAAGTGGAAAAACTGTTCCAATGCTGCTGGTAAGAGGCTAATCCGACGTATTTTTTGACGAGAAATCGAATGGTGCAAACCACGTTGCTCTCCGACTAATACTTTTGGCTGTAGCCACAAATGAATAATCATTGATGTCAAGATCACGTGCCCAGCAACGGCTCTTACTCCATGGAAACCAAGGAAATTTGCAATTTTTCAACAGCTGGAGATGCCTGACCCAATTGCGCATCTTTTGGCACCTTATTGATGTGGGTCAGTGTTCAATTGTACTTTTTACAGCGGACTGTATCAAGTACCTTGTGTTTTTTTTATATACAAATGGTGTGGTTTTTCTACATGTAGATAAAGACATTGAGTTTGTCTTCGACTTAGAAGTAAGACATTTGCTGGGTGAGTTAAATGGGCTTGGCCCAAAGATTTGACGTCGTCTGGGCTACCGAAGGGCACATAACTTATAATGAAAAGTTGAATATAGTAATGACCAGTCGCGATTGTACATAGTTAATGTAGCCGATTTCAATTCGCAAAAAGACCTGGCAAAAATCCAAAAGTGGAAAAACTGTTCCAATGCTGCTGGTAAGAGGCTAATCCGACGTATTTTTTGACGAGAAATCGAATGGTGCAAACCGCGTTGCTCTCCGACCAATACTTTTGGCTGTAGCCACAAATGAATAATCATTGATGTCAAGATCACGTGCCCAGCAACGGCTCTTACTCCATGGAAACCAAGGAAATTTGCAATTTGTCAACAGCTGGAGATGCCTGGCCCAATTGCGCATCTTTTGGCACCTTATTGATGTGGGTCAGTGTTCAATTGTACTTTTTACAGCGGACTGTATCAAGTACCTTGTGTTTTTTTTATATACAAATAGTGTGGTTTTTCTACATGTAGATAAAGACATTGAGTTTGTCTTCGACTTAGAAGTAAGACATTTGCTGGGTGAGTTAAATGGGCTTGGCCCAAAGATTTGACGTCGTCTGGGCTACCGAAGGGCACATAATTTATAATGAAAAGTTGAATATAGTAATGACCAGTCGCGATTGTACATAGTTAATGTAGCCGATTTCAATTAGAAAAAATACCAGGCAAAAATCCAAAAGTGGAAAAACTGTTCCAATGCTGCTGGTAAGAGGCTAATCCGACGTATTTTTTGACGAGAAATCGAATGGTGCAAACCACGTTGCTCTCCGACCAATACTTTTGGCTGTAGCCACAAATGAATAATCATTGATGTCAAGATCACGTGCCCAGCAACGGCTCTTACTCCATGGAAACCAAGGAAATTTGCAATTTTTCAACAGCTGGAGATGCCTGGCCCAATTGCGCATCTTTTGGCACCTTATTGATGTGGGTCAGTGTTCAATTGTACTTTTTACAGCGGACTGTATCAAGTACCTTGTGTTTTTTTATATACAAATGGTGTGGTTTTTCTACATGTAGATAAAGACATTGAGTTTGTCTTCGACTTAGAAGTAAGACAACTGCTGGGTGAGTTAAATGGGCTTGGCCCAAAGATTTGACGTCGTCTGGGCTACCGAAGGGCACATAACTTATAATGAAAAGTTGAATATAGTAATGACCAGTCGCGATTGTACATAGTTAATGTAGCCGATTTCAATTAGCAAAAAGACCAGGCAAAAATCCAAAAGTGGAAAAACTGTTCCAATGCTGCTGGTAAGAGGCTAATCCGACGTATTTTTTGACGAGAAATCGAATGGTGCAAACCGCGTTGCTCTCCGACCAATACTTTTGGCTGTAGCCACAAATGAATAATCATTGATGTCAAGATCACGTGCCCAGCAACGGCTCTTACTCCATGGAAACCAAGGAAATTTGCAATTTTTCAACAGCTGGAGATGCCTGGCCCAATTGCGCATCTTTTGGCACCTTATTGATGTGGGTCAGTGTTAAATTGTACTTTTTACAGCGGACTGTATCAAGTACCTTGTGTTTTTTTATATACAAATGGTGTGGTTTTTCTACATGTAGATAAAGACATTGAGTTTGTCTTCGACTTAGAAGTAAGACAACTTCTGGGTGATTTAAATGGGCTTGGCCCAAAGATTTGACGTCGTCTGGGCTACCGAAGGGCACATAACTTATAATGAAAAGTTGAATATAGTAATGACCAGTCGCGATTGTACATAGTTAATGTAGCCGATTTCAATTAGAAAAAGTACCAGGCAAAAATCCAAAAGTGGAAAAACTGTTCCAATGCTGCTGGTAAGAGGCTAATCCGACGTATTTTTTGACGAGAAATCGAATGGTGCAAACCACGTTGCTCTCCGACTAATACTTTTGGCTGTAGCCACAAATGAATAATCATTGATGTCAAGATCACGTGCCCAACAACGGCTCTTACTCCATGGAAACCAAGGAAATTTGCAATTTTTCAACAGCTGGAGATGCCTGACCCAATTGCGCATCTTTTGGCACCTTATTGATGTGGGTCAGTGTTAAATTGTACTTTTTACAGCGGACTGTATCAAGTACCTTGTGTTTTTTTATATACAAATGGTGTGGTTTTTCTACATGTAGATAAAGACATTGAGTTTGTCTTCGACTTAGAAGTAAGACAACTTCTGGGTGAGTTAAATGGGCTTGGCCCAAAGATTTGACGTCGTCTGGGCTACCGAAGGGCACATAACTTATAATGAAAAGTTGAATATAGTAATGACCAGTCGCGATTGTACATAGTTAATGTAGCCGATTTCAATTAGAAAAAATATCAGGCAAAAATCCAAAAGTGGAAAAATTGTTCCAATGCTGCTGGTAAGAGGCTAATCCGACGTATTTTTTGACGAGAAATCGAATGGTGCAAACCACGTTGCTCTCCGACTAATACTTTTGGCTGTAGCCACAAATGAATAATCATTGATGTCAAGATCACGTGCCCAGCAACGGCTCTTACTCCATGGAAACCAAGGAAATTTGCAATTTGCAATTTTTCAACAGCTGGAGATGCCTGGCCCAATTGCGCATCTTTTGGCACCTTATTGATGTGGTCAGTGTTCAATTGTACTTTTTACAGCGGACTGTATCAAGTACCTTGTGTTTTTTTATATACAAATGGTGTGGTTTTTCTACATGTAGATAAAGACATTGAGTTTGTCTTCGACTTAGAAGTAAGACATTTGCTGGGTGAGTTAAATGGGCTTGCCCAAAGATTTGGACGTCGTCTGGGCTACCGAAGGGCACATAACTTATAATGAAAAGTTGAATATAGTAATGACCAGTCGCGATTGTACATAGTTAATGTAGCCGATTTCAATTCGCAAAAGACCAGGCAAAAATCCAAAAGTGGAAAAACTGTTCCAATGCTGCTGGTAAGAGGCTAATCCGACGTATTTTTTTGACGAGAAATCGAATGGTGCAAACTGCGTTGCTCTCCGACCAATACTTTTGGCTGTAGCCACAAATGAATAATCATTGATGTCAAGATCACGTGCCCAGCAACGGCTCTACTCCATGGAAACCAGGAAATTTGCAATTTTTCAACAGCTGGAGATGCCTGGCCCAATTGCGCATCTTTTGGCACCTTATTAATGTGGGTCAGTGTTCAATTGTACTTTTTACAGCGGACTGTATCAAGTACCTTGTGTTTTTTTTTATATACAAATGGTGTGGTTTTTCTACATGTAGATAAAGACATTGAGTTTGTCTTCGACTTAGAAGTAAGACATTTGCTGGTGAGTTAAATGGGCTTGGCCCAAAGATTTGACGTCGTCTGGGCTACCGAAGGGCACATAACTTATAATGAAAAGTTGAATATAGTAATGACCAGTCGCGATTGTACATAGTTAATGTAGCCGAATTCAGTTAGGAAAAAGACCAAGCAAAAATCCAAAGTAGAAAAACTGTTCCAATGCTGCTGGTAAGAGGCTAATCCGACGTATTTTTTAACGAGAAATCGAATGGTGCAAACCGCGTTGCTCTCCGACCAATACTTTTGGCTGTAGCCACAAATGAATAATCATTGATGTCAAGATCACGTGCCCAGCAACGGCTCTTACTCCATGGAAACCAAGGAAATTTGCAATTTTTCAACAGCTGGGATGCCTGGCCCAATTGCGCATCTTTTGGCACCTTATTGATGTGGGTCAGTGTTCAATTGTACTTTTTACAGCGGACTGTATCAAGTACCTTGTGTTTTTTTTATATACAAATGGTGTGGTTTTTCTACATGTAGATAAAGACATTGAGTTTGTCTTCGACTTAGAAGTAAGACAACTGCTGGGTGAGTTAAATGGGCTTGGCCCAAAGATTTGACGTCGTCTGGTCTACCGAAGGGCACATAACTTATAATGAAAAGTTGAATATAGTAATGACCAGTCGCGATTGTACATAGTTAATGTAGCCGATTTCAATTCGCAAAAAGACCAGGCAAAAATCCAAAAGTGGAAAAACTGTTCCAATGCTGCTGGTAAGAGGCTAATCCGACGTATTTTTTTGACGAGAAATCGAATGGTGCAAACCGCGTTGCTCTCCGACCAATACTTTTGGCTGTAGCCACAAATGAATAATCATTGATGTCAAGATCACGTGCCCAGCAACGGCTCTTACTCCATGGAAACCAAGGAAATTTGCAATTTTTCAACAGCTGGAGATGCCTGGCCCAATTGCGCATCTTTTGGCACCTTATTGATGTGGGTCAGTGTTCAATTGTACTTTTTACAGCGGACTGTATCAAGTACCTTGTGTTTTTTTTATATACAAATGGTGTGGTTTTTCTACATGTAGATAAAGACATTGAGTTTGTCTTCGACTTAGAAGTAAGACATTTGCTGGGTGAGTTAAATGGGCTTGCCCAAAGATTTGACGTTGTCTGGGCTACCGAAGGGCACATAACTTATAATGAAAAGTTGAATATAGTAATGACAGTCGCGATTGTACATAGTTAATGTAGCCGATTTCAATTCGCAAAAAGACCAGGCAAAAATCCAAAAGTGGAAAAACTGTTCCAATGCTGCTGGTAAGAGGCTAATCCGACGTATTTTTTGACGAGAAATCGAATGGTGCAAACCGCGTTGCTCTCCGACCAACACTTTTGGCTGTAGCCACAAATGAATAATCATTGATGTCAAGATCACGTGCCCAGCAACTGCTCTTACTCCATGGAAACCAAGGAAATTTGCAATTTTTCAACAGCTGGAGATGCCTGGCCCAACTGCGCATCTTTTGGCACCTTATTGATGTTAGTCAGTGTTCAATTGTACTTTTTACAGCGGACTGTATCAAGTACCTTGTGTTTTTTTTATATACAAATGGTGTGGTTTTTCTACATGTAGATCAAGACATTGAGTTCGTCTTCGACTTAGAAGTAAGACATTTGCTGGGTGAGTTAAATGGGCTTGGCCCAAAGATTTGACGTCGTCTGGGCTACCGAAGGGCACATAACTTATAATGAAAAGTTGAATATAGTAATGACCAGTCGCGATTGTACATAGTTAATGTAGCCGATTTCAATTAGAAAAAATACCTGGCAAAAATCCAAAAGTGGAAAAACTGTTCCAATGCTGCAGGTAAGAGACTAATCCGACGTATTTTTTGACGAGAAATCGAATGGTGCAAACCACGTTGCTCTCCGACCAATACTTGGGCTGTAGCCACAAATGAATAATCATTGATTTCAAGATCACATGCCCAGCAACGGCTCTTACTCCATGGAAACCAAGGAAATTTGCAATTTTTCAACAGCTGGAGATGCCTGGCCCAATTGCGCATCTTTTGGCACCTTATTGATGTGGGTCAGTGTTCAATTGTACTTTTTACAGCGGACTGTATCAAGTACCTTGTGTTTTTTTTATATACAAATGGTGTGGTTTTTCTACATGTAGATAAAGACATTGAGTTTGTCTTCGACTTAGAAGAGTAAGACAACTGCTGGGTGAGTTAAATGGGCTTGGCCCAAAGATTTGACGTCGTCTGGGCTACCGAAGGGCACATAACTTATAATGAAAAGTTGAATATAGTAATGACCAGTCGCGATTGTACATAGTTAATGTAGCCGATTTCAATTCGCAAAAAGACCAGGCAAAAATCCAAAAGTGGAAAAACTGTTCCAATGCTGCTGGTAAGAGGCTAATCCGACGTATTTTTTGACGAGAAATCGAATGGTGCAAACCGCGTTGCTCTCCGACCAATACTTTTGGCTGTAGCCACAAATGAATAATCATTGATGTCAAGATCACGTGCCCAGCAACGGCTCTTACTCCATGGAAACCAAGGAAATTTGCAATTTTTCAACAGCTGGAGATGCCTGGCCCAATTGCGCATCTTTTGGCACCTTATTGATGTGGGTCAGTGTTCAATTGTACTTTTTACAGCGGACTGTATCAAGTACCTTGTGTTTTTTTTATATACAAATGGTGTGGTTTTTCTACATGTAGATAAAGACATTGAGTTTGTCTTCGACTTAGAAGTAAGACAACTGCTGGGTGAGTTAAATGGGCTTTGCCCAAAGATTTGACGTCGTCTGGGCTACCGAAGGGCACATAACTTATAATGAAAAGTTGAATATAGTAATGACCAGTCGCGATTGTACATAGTTAATGTAGCCGATTTCAATTAGACAAAATACCAGGCAAAAATCCAAAAGTGGAAAAACTGTTCCAGTGCTGCTGGTAAGAGGCTAATCCGACGTATTTTTTGACGAGAAATCGAATGGTGCAAACGGCGTTGCTCTCCGACCAATACTTTTGGCTGTAGCCACAAATGAATAATCATTGATGTCAAGATCACGTGCCCAGCAACGGCCCTTACTCCATGGAAACCAAGGAAATTTGCAATTTTTCAACAGCTGGAGATGCCTGGCCCAATTGCGCATCTTTTGGCACCTTATTGATGTGGGTCAGTGTTCAATTGCTTGGCCCAAAGATTTGACGTCGTCTGGGCTACCGAAGGGCACATAACTTATAATGAAAAGTTGAATATAGTAATGACCAGTCGCGATTGTACATAGTTAATGTAGCCGATTTCAATTAGACAAAATACCAGGCAAAAATCCAAAAGTGGAAAAACTGTTCCAGTGCTGATGGTAAGAGGCTAATCCGACGTATTTTTTGACGAGAAATCGAATGGTGCAAACCACGTTCTTCTCCGACCAATACTTGTGGCTGTAGCCACAAAGGAATATTCATTGATGTCAAGATCACGTGCCCAGCAACGGCTCTTACTCCATGGAAACCAAGGAAATTTGCAACTTTTCAACAGCTGGAGATGCCTGACCCAATTGCGCATCTTTTGGCACCTTATTGATGTGGGTCAGTGTTCAATTGTACTTTTTACAGCGGACTGTATCAAGTACCTTGTGTTTTTTTTTATATACAAATGGTGTGGTTTTTCTACATGTAGATAAAGACATTGAGTTTGTCTTCGACTTAGAAGTAAGACAACTGCTGGGTGAGTTAAATGGGCTTGGCCCAAAGATTTGACGTCGTCTGGTCTACCGAAGGGCACATAACTTATAATGAAAAGTTGAATATAGTAATGACCAGTCGCGATTGTACATAGTTAATGTAGCCGATTTCAATTCGCAAAAAGACCAGGCAAAAATCCAAAAGTGGAAAAACTGTTCCAATGCTGCTGGTAAGAGGCTAATCCGACGTGTTTTTTGACGAGAAATCGAATGGTGCAAACCGCGTTGCTCTCCGACCAATACTTTTGGCTGTAGCCACAAATGAATAATCATTGATGTCAAGATCACGTGCCCAGCAACGGCTCTTACTCCATGGAAACCAAGGAAATTTGCAATTTTTCAACAGCTGGAGATGCCTGGCCCAATTGCGCATCTTTTGGCACCTTATTGATGTGGGTCAGTGTTCAATTGTACTTTTTACAGCGGACTGTATCAAGTACCTTGTGTTTTTTTTATATACAAATGGTGTGGTTTTTCTACATGTAGATAAAGACATTGAGTTTGTCTTCGACTTAGAAGTAAGACATTTGCTGGGTGAGTTAAATGGGCTTGGCCCAAAGATTTGACGTCGTCTGGGCTACCGAAGGGCACATAACTTATAATGAAAAGTTGAATATAGTAATGACCAGTCGCGATTGTACATAGTTAATGTAGCCGATTTCAATTAGAAAAAATACCAGGCAAAGTCCAAAAGTGGAAAAACTGTTCCAATGCTGCTGGTAAGAGGCTAATCCGACGTATTTTTTGACGAGAAATCGAATGGTGCAAACCGCGTTGCTCTCCGACCAATACTTTTGGCTGTAGCCACAAATGAATAATCATTGATGTCAAGATCACGTGCCCAGCAACGGCTCTTACTCCATGGAAACCAAGGAAATTTGCAATTTTTCAACAGCTGGAGATGCCTGGCCCAATTGCGCATCTTTTGGCACCTTATTGATGTGGGTCAGTGTTCAATTGTACTTTTTACAGCGGACTGTATCAAGTACCTTGTGTTTTTTTTATATACAAATGGTGTGGTTTTTCTACATGTAGATAAAGACATTGAGTTTGTCTTCGACTTAGAAGGAAGACATTTGCTGGGTGAGTTAAATGGGCTTGGCCCAAAGATTTGACGTCGTCTGGGCTACCGAAGGGCACATAACTTATAATGAAAAGTTGAATATAGTAATGACCAGTCGCGATTGTACATAGTTAATGTAGCCGATTTCAATTCGCAAAAAGACCAGGCAAAAATCCAAAAGTGGAAAAACTGTTCCAATGCTGCTGGTAAGAGGCTAATCCGACGTATTTTTTGACGAGAAATCGAATGGTGCAAACCGCGTTGCTCTCCGACCAATACTTTTGGCTGTAGCCACAAATGAATAATCATTGATGTCAAGATCACGTGCCCAGCAACGGCTCTTACTCCATGGAAACCAAGGAAATTTGCAATTTTTCAACAGCTGGAGATGCCTGGCCCAATTGCGCATCTTTTGGCACCTTATTGATGTGGGTCAGTGTTCAATTGTACTTTTTACAGCGGACTGTATCAAGTACCTTGTGTTTTTTTTATATACAAATGGTGTGGTTTTTCTACATGTAGATAAAGACATTGAGTTTGTCTTCGACTTAGAAGTAAGACATTTGCTGGGTGAGTTAAATGGGCTTGGCCCAAAGATTTGACGTCGTCTGGGCTACCGAAGGGCACATAACTTATAATGAAAAGTTGAATATAGTAATGACCAGTCGCGATTGTACATAGTTAATGTAGCCGATTTCAATTCGCAAAAAGACCAGGCAAAAATCCAAAAGTGGAAAAACTGTTCCAATGCTGCTGGTAAGAGGCTAATCCGACGTATTTTTTGACGAGAAATCGAATGGTGCAAACCGCGTTGCTCTCCGACCAACACTTTTGGCTGTAGCCACAAATGAATAATCATTGATGTCAAGATCACGTGCCCAGCAACTGCTCTTACTCCATGGAAACCAAGGAAATTTGCAATTTTTCAACAGCTGGAGATGCCTGGCCCAATTGCGCATCTTTTGGCACCTTATTGATGTGGGTCAGTGTTCAATTGTACTTTTTACAGCGGACTGTATCAAGTACCTTGTGTTTTTTTTATATACAAATGGTGTGGTTTTTCTACATGTAGATCAAGACATTGAGTTTGTCTTTGACTTAGAAGTAAGACAACTGCTGGGTGAGTTAAATGGGCTTTGCGCAAAGATTTGACGTCGTCTGGGCTACCGAAGGGCACATAACTTATAATGAAAAGTTGAATATAGTAATGACCAGTCGCGATTGTACATAGTTAATGTAGCCGATTTCAATTAGACAAAATACCAGGCAAAAATCCAAAAGTGGAAAAACTGTTCCAGTGCTGCTGGTAAGAGGCTAATCCGACGTATTTTTTGACGAGAAATCGAATGGTGCAAACGGCGTTGCTCTCCGACCAATACTTTTGGCTGTAGCCACAAATGAATAATCATTGATGTCAAGATCACGTGCCCAGCAACGGCTCTTACTCCATGGAAACCAAGGAAATTTGCAATTTTTCAACAGCTGGGGATGCCTGGCCCAATTGCGCATCTTTTGGCACCTTATTGATGTGGGTCAGTGTTCAATTGTACTTTTTACAGCGGACTGTATCAAGTACCTTGTGTTTTTTTTATATACAAATGGTGTGGTTTTTCTACATGTAGATAAAGACATTGAGTTTGTCTTCGACTTAGAAGTAAGACATTTGCTGGGTGAGTTAAATGGGCTTGGCCCAAAGATTTGACGTCGTCTGGGCTACCGAAGGCCACATAACTTATAATAAAAAGTTGAATATAGTAATGACCAGTCGCGATTGTACATAGTTAATGTAGCCGATTTCAATTGGCAAAAAGACCAGGCAAAGTCCAAAAGTGGAAAAACTGTTCCAATGCTGCTGGTAAGAGGCTAATCCGACGTATTTTTTGACGAGAAATCGAATGCTGCAAACCGCGTTGCTCTCCGACCAATACTTTTGGCTGTAGCCACAAATGAATAATCATTGATGTCAAGATCACGTGCCCAGCAACGGCCCTTACTCCATGGAAACCAAGGAAATTTGCAATTTTTCAACAGCTGGAGATGCCTGGCCCAATTGCGCATCTTTTGGCACCTTATTGATGTGGGTCAGTGTTCAATTGCTTGGCCCAAAGATTTGACGTCGTCTGGGCTACCGAAGGGCACATAACTTATAATGAAAAGTTGAATATAGTAATGACCAGTCGCGATTGTACATAGTTAATGTAGCCGATTTCAATTAGACAAAATACCAGGCAAAAATCCAAAAGTGGAAAAACTGTTCCAGTGCTGATGGTAAGAGGCTAATCCGACGTATTTTTTGACGAGAAATCGAATGGTGCAAACCACGTTCTTCTCCGACCAATACTTGTGGCTGTAGCCACAAATGAATATTCATTGATGTCAAGATCACGTGCCCAGCAACGGCTCTTACTCCATGGAAACCAAGGAAATTTGCAACTTTTCAACAGCTGGAGATGCCTGACCCAATTGCGCATCTTTTGGCACCTTATTGATGTGGGTCAGTGTTCAATTGTACTTTTTACAGCGGACTGTATCAAGTACCTTGTGTTTTTTTTTATATACAAATGGTGTGGTTTTTCTACATGTAGATAAAGACATTGAGTTTGTCTTCGACTTAGAAGTAAGACAACTGCTGGGTGAGTTAAATGGGCTTGGCCCAAAGATTTGACGTCGTCTAGTCTACCGAAGGGCACATAACTTATAATGAAAAGTTGAATATAGTAATGACCAGTCGCGATTGTACATAGTTAATGTAGCCGATTTCAATTCGCAAAAAGACCAGGCAAAAATCCAAAAGTGGAAAAACTGCTCCAATGCTGCTGGTAAGAGGCTAATCCGACGTGTTTTTTGACGAGAAATCGAATGGTGCAAACCGCGTTGCTCTCCGACCAATACTTTTGGCTGTAGCCACAAATGAATAATCATTGATGTCAAGATCACGTGCCCAGCAACGGCTCTTACTCCATGGAAACCAAGGAAATTTGCAATTTTTCAACAGCTGGAGATGCCTGGCCCAATTGCGCATCTTTTGGCACCTTATTGATGTGGGTCAGTGTTCAATTGTACTTTTTACAGCGGACTGTATCAAGTACCTTGTGTTTTTTTTATATACAAATGGTGTGGTTTTTCTACATGTAGATAAAGACATTGAGTTTGTCTTCGACTTAGAAGTAAGACATTTGCTGGGTGAGTTAAATGGGCTTGGCCCAAAGATTTGACGTCGTCTGGGCTACCGAAGGGCACATAACTTATAATGAAAAGTTGAATATAGTAATGACCAGTCGCGATTGTACATAGTTAATGTAGCCGATTTCAATTAGAAAAAATACCAGGCAAAGTCCAAAAGTGGAAAAACTGTTCCAATGCTGCTGGTAAGAGGCTAATCCGACGTATTTTTTGACGAGAAATCGAATGGTGCAAACCGCGTTGCTCTCCGACCAATACTTTTGGCTGTAGCCACAAATGAATAATCATTGATGTCAAGATCACGTGCCCAGCAACGGCTCTTACTCCATGGAAACCAAGGAAATTTGCAATTTTTCAACAGCTGGAGATGCCTGGCCCAATTGCGCATCTTTTGGCACCTTATTGATGTGGGTCAGTGTTCAATTGTACTTTTTACAGCGGACTGTATCAAGTACCTTGTGTTTTTTTTATATACAAATGGTGTGGTTTTTCTACATGTAGATAAAGACATTGAGTTTGTCTTCGACTTAGAAGGAAGACATTTGCTGGGTGAGTTAAATGGGCTTGGCCCAAAGATTTGACGTCGTCTGGGCTACCGAAGGGCACATAACTTATAATGAAAAGTTGAATATAGTAATGACCAGTCGCGATTGTACATAGTTAATGTAGCCGATTTCAATTAGCAAAAAGACCAGGCAAAAATCCAAAAGTGGAAAAACTGTTCCAATGCTGCTGGTAAGAGGCTAATCCGACGTATTTTTTGACGAGAAATCGAATGGTGCAAACCGCGTTGCTCTCCGACCAATACTTTTGGCTGTAGCCACAAATGAATAATCATTGATGTCAAGATCACGTGCCCAGCAACGGCTCTTACTCCATGGAAACCAAGGAAATTTGCAATTTTTCAACAGCTGGAGATGCCTGGCCCAATTGCGCATCTTTTGGCACCTTATTGATGTGGGTCAGTGTTCAATTGTACTTTTTACAGCGGACTGTATCAAGTACCTTGTGTTTTTTTTATATACAAATGGTGTGGTTTTTCTACATGTAGATAAAGACATTGAGTTTGTCTTCGACTTAGAAGTAAGACATTTGCTGGGTGAGTTAAATGGGCTTGGCCCAAAGATTTGACGTCGTCTGGGCTACCGAAGGGCACATAACTTATAATGAAAAGTTGAATATAGTAATGACCAGTCGCGATTGTACATAGTTAATGTAGCCGATTTCAATTCGCAAAAAGACCAGGCAAAAATCCAAAAGTGGAAAAACTGTTCCAATGCTGCTGGTAAGAGGCTAATCCGACGTATTTTTTGACGAGAAATCGAATGGTGCAAACCGCGTTGCTCTCCGACCAACACTTTTGGCTGTAGCCACAAATGAATAATCATTGATGTCAAGATCACGTGCCCAGCAACTGCTCTTACTCCATGGAAACCAAGGAAATTTGCAATTTTTCAACAGCTGGAGATGCCTGGCCCAATTGCGCATCTTTTGGCACCTTATTGATGTGGGTCAGTGTTCAATTGTACTTTTTACAGCGGACTGTATCAAGTACCTTGTGTTTTTTTTATATACAAATGGTGTGGTTTTTCTACATGTAGATCAAGACATTGAGTTTGTCTTCGACTTAGAAGTAAGACATTTGCTGGGTGAGTTAAATGGGCTTGGCCCAAAGATTTGACGTCGTCTGGGCTACCGAAGGGCACATAACTTATAATGAAAAGTTGAATATAGTAATGACCAGTCGCGATTGTACATAGTTAATGTAGCCGATGTCAATTAGAAAAAATACCTGGCAAAAATCCAAAAGTGGAAAAACTGTTCCAATGCTGCTGGTAAGAGACTAATCCGACGTATTTTTTGACGAGAAATCGAATGGTGCAAACGGCGTTGCTCTCCGACCAATACTTTTGGCTGTAGCCACAAATGAATAATCATTGATGTCAAGATCACGTGCCCAGCAACGGCTCTTACTCCATGGAAACCAAGGAAATTTGCAATTTTTCAACAACTGGGGATGCCTGGCCCAATTGCGCATCTTTTGGCACCTTATTGATGTGGGTCAGTGTTCAATTGTACTTTTTACAGCGGACTGTATCAAGTACCTTGTGTTTTTTTTATATACAAATGGTGTGGTTTTTCTACATGTAGATAAAGACATTGAGTTTGTCTTCGACTTAGAAGTAAGACATTTGCTGGGTGAGTTAAATGGGCTTGGCCCAAAGATTTGACGTCGTCTGGGCTACCGAAGGGCACATAACTTATAATGAAAAGTTGAATATAGTAATGACCAGTCGCGATTGTACATAGTTAATGTAGCCGATTTCAATTGGCAAAAAGACCAGGCAAAGTCCAAAAGTGGAAAAACTGTTCCAATGCTGCTGGTAAGAGGCTAATCCGACGTATTTTTTGACGAGAAATCGAATGCTGCAAACCGCGTTGCTCTCCGACCAATACTTTTGGCTGTAGCCACAAATGAATAATCATTGATGTCAAGATCACGTGCCCAGCAACGGCCCTTACTCCATGGAAACCAAGGAAATTTGCAATTTTTCAACAGCTGGAGATGCCTGGCCCAATTGCGCATCTTTTGGCACCTTATTGATGTGGGTCAGTGTTCAATTGCTTGGCCCAAAGATTTGACGTCGTCTGGGCTACCGAAGGGCACATAACTTATAATGAAAAGTTGAATATAGTAATGACCAGTCGCGATTGTACATAGTTAATGTAGCCGATTTCAATTAGACAAAATACCAGGCAAAAATCCAAAAGTGGAAAAACTGTTCCAGTGCTGATGGTAAGAGGCTAATCCGACGTATTTTTTGACGAGAAATCGAATGGTGCAAACCACGTTCCTCTCCGACCAATACTTGTGGCTGTAGCCACAAATGAATATTCATTGATGTCAAGATCACGTGCCCAGCAACGGCTCTTACTCCATGGAAACCAAGGAAATTTGCAACTTTTCAACAGCTGGAGATGCCTGACCCAATTGCGCATCTTTTGGCACCTTATTGATGTGGGTCAGTGTTCAATTGTACTTTTTACAGCGGACTGTATCAAGTACCTTGTGTTTTTTTTTATATACAAATGGTGTGGTTTTTCTACATGTAGATAAAGACATTGAGTTTGTCTTCGACTTAGAAGTAAGACATTTGCTGGGTGAGTTAAATGGGCTTGGCCCAAAGATTTGACGTCGTCTGGGCTACCGAAGGGCACATAACTTATAATGAAAAGTTGAATATAGTAATGACCAGTCGCGATTGTACATAGTTAATGTAGCCGATTTCAATTAGAAAAAATACCAGGCAAAAATCCAAAAGTGGAAAAACTGTTCCAATGCTGCTGGTAAGAGGCTAATCCGACGTATTTTTTGACGAGAAATCGAATGGTGCAAACCGCGTTGCTCTCCGACCAATACTTTTGGCTGTAGCCACAAATGAATAATCATTGATGTCAAGATCACGTGCCCAGCAACGGCTCTTACTCCATGGAAACCAAGGAAATTTGCAATTTTTCAACAGCTGGAGATGCCTGGCCCAATTGCGCATCTTTTGGCACCTTATTGATGTGGGTCAGTGTTCAATTGTACTTTTTACAGCGGACTGTATCAAGTACCTTGTGTTTTTTTTATATACAAATGGTGTGGTTTTTCTACATGTAGATAAAGACATTGAGTTTGTCTTCGACTTAGAAGTAAGACAACTGCTGGGTGAGTTAAATGGGCTTTGCCCAAAGATTTGACGTCGTCTGGGCTACCGAAGGGCACATAACTTATAATGAAAAGTTGAATATAGTAATGACCAGTCGCGATTGTACATAGTTAATGTAGCCGATTTCAATTAGAAAAAATACCAGGCAAAAATCCAAAAGTGGAAAAACTGTTCCAATGCTGCTGGTAAGAGGCTAATCCGACGTATTTTTTGACGAGAAATCGAATGGTGCAAACCGCGTTGCTCTCCGACCAATACTTTTGGCTGTAGCCACAAATGAATAATCATTGATGTCAAGATCACGTGCCCAGCAACGGCTCTTACTCCATGGAAACCAAGGAAATTTGCAATTTTTCAACAGCTGGAGATGCCTGGCCCAATTGCGCATCTTTTGGCACCTTATTGATGTGGGTCAGTGTTCAATTGTACTTTTTACAGCGGACTGTATCAAGTACCTTGTGTTTTTTTTATATACAAATGGTGTGGTTTTTCTACATGTAGATAAATACATTGAGTTTGTCTTCGACTTAGAAGTAACACAACTACTGGATGAGTTAAATGGGCTTGGCCCAAAGATTTGACGTCGTCTGGGCTACCGAAGGGCACATAACTTATAATGAAAAGTTGAATATAGTAATGACCAGTCGCGATTGTACATAGTTAATGTAGCCGATTTCAATTGGCAAAAAGACCAGGCAAAGTCCAAAAGTGGAAAAACTGTTCCAATGCTGCTGGTAAGAGGCTAATCCGACGTATTTTTTGACGAGAAATCGAATGGTGCCAACCGCGTTGCTCTCCGACCAATACTTTTGGCTGTAGCCACAAATGAATAATCATTGATGTCAAGATCACGTGCCCAGCAACTGCTCTTACTCCATGGAAACCAAGGAAATTTGCAATTTTTCAACAGCTGGAGATGCCTGGCCCAATTGCGCATCTTTTGGCACCTTATTGATGTGGGTCAGTGTTAAATTGTACTTTTTACAGCAGACTTTATCAAGTACCTTGTGTTTTTTTTATATACAAATGGTGTGGTTTTTCTACATGTAGATAAAGACATTGAGTTTGTCTTCGACTTAGAAGTAAGACATTTGCTGGGTGAGTTAAATGGGCTTGGCCCAAAGATTTGACGTCGTCTGGGCTACCGAAGGGCACATAACTTATAATGAAAAGTTGAATATAGTAATGACCAGTCGCGATTGTACATAGTTAATGTAGCCGATTTCAATTAGAAAAAATACCAGGGAAAAATCCAAAAGTGGAAAAACTGTTCCAATGCTGCTGGTAAGAGACTAATCCGACGTATTTTTTGACGAGAAATCGAATGGTTCAAACCACGTTGCTCTCCGACCAATACTTTTGGCTGTAGCCACAAATGAATAATCATTGATGTCAAGATCACGTGCCCAGCAACGGCTCTTACTCCATGGAAACCAAGGAAATTTGCAATTTTTCAACAGCTGGAGATGCCTGGCCCAATTGCGCATCTTTTGGCACCTTATTGATGTGGGTCAGTGTTCAATTGTACTTTTTACAGCGGACTGTATCAAGTACCTTGTGTTTTTTTTATATACAAATGGTGTGGTTTTTCTACATGTAGATAAAGACATTGAGTTTGTCTTCGACTTAGAAGTAAGACAACTGCTGGGTGGGTTAAATGGGCTTTGCCCAAAGATTTGACGTCGTCTGGGCTACCGAAGGGCACATAACTTATAATGAAAAGTTGAATATAGTAATGACCAGTCGCGATTGTACATAGTTAATGTAGCCGATTTCAATTCGCAAAAAGACCAGGCAAAAATCCAAAAGTAGAAAAACTGTTCCAATGCTGCTGGTAATAGGCTAATCCGACGTATTTTTTGACGAGAAATCGAATGGTGCAAACCGCGTTGCTCTCCGACCAATACTTTTGGCTGTAGCCACAAATGTATAATCATTGATGTCAAGATCACGTGCCCAGCAACGGCTCTTACTCCATGGAAACCAAGGAAATTTGCAATTTTTCAACAGCTGGAGATGCCTGGCCCAATTGCGCATCTTTTGGCACCTTATTGATGTGGGTCAGTGTTCAATTGTACTTTTTACAGCGGACTGTATCAAGTACCTTGTGTTTTTTTTTATATACAAATGGTGTGGTTTTTCTACATGTAGATAAAGACATTGAGTTTGTCTTCGACTTAGAAGTAAGACATTTGCTGGGTGAGTTAAATGGGCTTGGCCCAAAGATTTGACGTCGTCTGGGCTACCGAAGGGCACATAACTTATAATGAAAAGTTGAATATAGTAATGACCAGTCGCGATTGTACATAGTTAATGTAGCCGATTTCAATTCGCAAAAAGACCAGGCAAAAATCTAAAGGTGGAAAAACTGTTCCAATGCTGCTGGTAAGAGGCTAATCCGACGTATTTTTTGACGAGAAATCGAATGGTGCAAACCGCGTTGCTCTCCGACCAATACTTTTGGCTGTAGCCACAAATGAATAATCATTGATGTCAAGATCACGTGCCCAGCAACGGCTCTTACTCCATGGAAACCAAGGAAATTTGCAATTTTTCAACAGCTGGAGATGCCTGGCCCAATTGCGCATCTTTTGGCACCTTATTGATGTGGGTCAGTGTTCAATTGTACTTTTTACAGCGGACTGTATCAAGTACCTTGTGTTTTTTTATATACAAATGGTGTGGTTTTTCTACATGTAGATAAAGACATTGAGTTTGTCTTCGACTTAGAAGTAAGACATTTGCTGGGTGAGTTAAATGGGCTTGGCCCAAAGATTTGACGTCGTCTGGGCTACCGAAGGGCACATAACTTATAATGAAAAGTTGAATATAGTAATGACCAGTCGCGATTGTACATAGTTAATGTAGCCGAATTCAGTTAGCAAAAAGACCAGGCAAAAATCCAAAAGTAGAAAAACTGTTCCAATGCTGCTGGTAAGAGGCTAATCCGACGTATTTTTTAACGAGAAATCGAATGGTGCAAACCGCGTTGCTCTCCGACCAATACTTTTGGCTGTAGCCACAAATGAATAATCATTGATGTCAAGATCACGTGCCCAGCAACGGCTCTTACTCCATGGAAACCAAGGAAATTTGCAATTTTTCAACAGCTGGAGATGCCTGGCCCAATTGCGCATCTTTTGGCACCTTATTGATGTGGGTCAGTGTTCAATTGTACTTTTTACAGCGGACTGTATCAAGTACCTTGTGTTTTCTTTATATACAAATGGTGTGGTTTTTCTACATGTAGATAAAGACATTGAGTTTGTCTTCGACTTAGAAGTAAGACAACTGCTGGGTGAGTTAAATGGGCTTGGCCCAAAGATTTGACGTCGTCTGGTCTACCGAAGGGCACATAACTTATAATGAAAAGTTGAATATAGTAATGACCAGTCGCGATTGTACATAGTTAATGTAGCCGATTTCAATTCGCAAAAAGACCAGGCAAAAATCCAAAAGTAGAAAAACTGTTCCAATGCTGCTGGTAAGAGGCTAATTCGACGTGTTTTTTGACGAGAAATCGAATGGTGCAAACCGCGTTGCTCTCCGACCAATACTTTTGGCTGTAGCCACAAATGAATAATCATTGATGTCAAGATCACGTGCCCAGCAACGGCTCTTACTCCATGGAAACCAAGGAAATTTGCAATTTTTCAACAGCTGGAGATGCCTGGCCCAATTGCGCATCTTTTGGCACCTTATTGATGTGGGTCAGTGTTCAATTGTACTTTTTACAGCGGACTGTATCAAGTACCTTGTGTTTTTTTTATATACAAATGGTGTGGTTTTTCTACATGTAGATAAAGACATTGAGTTTGTCTTCGACTTAGAAGTAAGACATTTGCTGGGTGAGTTAAATGGGCTTGGCCCAAAGATTTGACGTCGTCTGGGCTACCGAAGGGCACATAACTTATAATGAAAAGTTGAATATAGTAATGACCAGTCGCGATTGTACATAGTTAATGTAGCCGATTTCAATTAGAAAAAATACCAGGCAAAAATCCAAAAGTGGAAAAACTGTTCCAATGCTGCTGGTAAGAGGCTAATCCGACGTATTTTTTGACGAGAAATCGAATGGTGCAAACCGCGTTGCTCTCCGACCAATACTTTTGGCTGTAGCCACAAATGAATAATCATTGATGTCAAGATCACGTGCCCAGCAACGGCTCTTACTCCATGGAAACCAAGGAAATTTGCAATTTTTCAACAGCTGGAGATGCCTGGCCCAATTGCGCATCTTTTGGCACCTTATTGATGTGGGTCAGTGTTCAATTGTACTTTTTACAGCGGACTGTATCAAGTACCTTGTGTTTTTTTTATATACAAATGGTGTGGTTTTTCTACATGTAGATAAAGACATTGAGTTTGTCTTCGACTTAGAAGTAAGACAACTGCTGGGTGAGTTAAATGGGCTTTGCCCAAAGATTTGACGTCGTCTGGGCTACCGAAGGGCACATAACTTATAATGAAAAGTTGAATATAGTAATGACCAGTCGCGATTGTACATAGTTAATGTAGCCGATTTCAATTAGAAAAAATACCAGGCAAAAATCCAAAAGTGGAAAAACTGTTCCAATGCTGCTGGTAAGAGGCTAATCCGACGTATTTTTTGACGAGAAATCGAATGGTGCAAACCGCGTTGCTCTCCGACCAATACTTTTGGCTGTAGCCACAAATGAATAATCATTGATGTCAAGATCACGTGCCCAGCAACGGCTCTTACTCCATGGAAACCAAGGAAATTTGCAATTTTTCAACAGCTGGAGATGCCTGGCCCAATTGCGCATCTTTTGGCACCTTATTGATGTGGGTCAGTGTTCAATTGTACTTTTTACAGCGGACTGTATCAAGTACCTTGTGTTTTTTTTATATACAAATGGTGTGGTTTTTCTACATGTAGATAAATACATTGAGTTTGTCTTCGACTTAGAAGTAACACAACTACTGGATGAGTTAAATGGGCTTGGCCCAAAGATTTGACGTCGTCTGGGCTACCGAAGGGCACATAACTTATAATGAAAAGTTGAATATAGTAATGACCAGTCGCGATTGTACATAGTTAATGTAGCCGATTTCAATTGGCAAAAAGACCAGGCAAAGTCCAAAAGTGGAAAAACTGTTCCAATGCTGCTGGTAAGAGGCTAATCCGACGTATTTTTTGACGAGAAATCGAATGGTGCCAACCGCGTTGCTCTCCGACCAATACTTTTGGCTGTAGCCACAAATGAATAATCATTGATGTCAAGATCACGTGCCCAGCAACTGCTCTTACTCCATGGAAACCAAGGAAATTTGCAATTTTTCAACAGCTGGAGATGCCTGGCCCAATTGCGCATCTTTTGGCACCTTATTGATGTGGGTCAGTGTTAAATTGTACTTTTTACAGCAGACTTTATCAAGTACCTTGTGTTTTTTTTATATACAAATGGTGTGGTTTTTCTACATGTAGATAAAGACATTGAGTTTGTCTTCGACTTAGAAGTAAGACATTTGCTGGGTGAGTTAAATGGGCTTGGCCCAAAGATTTGACGTCGTCTGGGCTACCGAAGGGCACATAACTTATAATGAAAAGTTGAATATAGTAATGACCAGTCGCGATTGTACATAGTTAATGTAGCCGATTTCAATTAGAAAAAATACCAGGGAAAAATCCAAAAGTGGAAAAACTGTTCCAATGCTGCTGGTAAGAGACTAATCCGACGTATTTTTTGACGAGAAATCGAATGGTGCAAACCACGTTGCTCTCCGACCAATACTTTTGGCTGTAGCCACAAATGAATAATCATTGATGTCAAGATCACGTGCCCAGCAACGGCTCTTACTCCATGGAAACCAAGGAAATTTGCAATTTTTCAACAGCTGGAGATGCCTGGCCCAATTGCGCATCTTTTGGCACCTTATTGATGTGGGTCAGTGTTCAATTGTACTTTTTACAGCGGACTGTATCAAGTACCTTGTGTTTTTTTTATATACAAATGGTGTGGTTTTTCTACATGTAGATAAAGACATTGAGTTTGTCTTCGACTTAGAAGTAAGACAACTGCTGGGTGGGTTAAATGGGCTTTGCCCAAAGATTTGACGTCGTCTGGGCTACCGAAGGGCACATAACTTATAATGAAAAGTTGAATATAGTAATGACCAGTCGCGATTGTACATAGTTAATGTAGCCGATTTCAATTCGCAAAAAGACCAGGCAAAAATCCAAAAGTAGAAAAACTGTTCCAATGCTGCTGGTAATAGGCTAATCCGACGTATTTTTTGACGAGAAATCGAATGGTGCAAACCGCGTTGCTCTCCGACCAATACTTTTGGCTGTAGCCACAAATGTATAATCATTGATGTCAAGATCACGTGCCCAGCAACGGCTCTTACTCCATGGAAACCAAGGAAATTTGCAATTTTTCAACAGCTGGAGATGCCTGGCCCAATTGCGCATCTTTTGGCACCTTATTGATGTGGGTCAGTGTTCAATTGTACTTTTTACAGCGGACTGTATCAAGTACCTTGTGTTTTTTTTTATATACAAATGGTGTGGTTTTTCTACATGTAGATAAAGACATTGAGTTTGTCTTCGACTTAGAAGTAAGACATTTGCTGGGTGAGTTAAATGGGCTTGGCCCAAAGATTTGACGTCGTCTGGGCTACCGAAGGGCACATAACTTATAATGAAAAGTTGAATATAGTAATGACCAGTCGCGATTGTACATAGTTAATGTAGCCGATTTCAATTCGCAAAAAGACCAGGCAAAAATCTAAAGGTGGAAAAACTGTTCCAATGCTGCTGGTAAGAGGCTAATCCGACGTATTTTTTGACGAGAAATCGAATGGTGCAAACCGCGTTGCTCTCCGACCAATACTTTTGGCTGTAGCCACAAATGAATAATCATTGATGTCAAGATCACGTGCCCAGCAACGGCTCTTACTCCATGGAAACCAAGGAAATTTGCAATTTTTCAACAGCTGGAGATGCCTGGCCCAATTGCGCATCTTTTGGCACCTTATTGATGTGGGTCAGTGTTCAATTGTACTTTTTACAGCGGACTGTATCAAGTACCTTGTGTTTTTTTATATACAAATGGTGTGGTTTTTCTACATGTAGATAAAGACATTGAGTTTGTCTTCGACTTAGAAGTAAGACATTTGCTGGGTGAGTTAAATGGGCTTGGCCCAAAGATTTGACGTCGTCTGGGCTACCGAAGGGCACATAACTTATAATGAAAAGTTGAATATAGTAATGACCAGTCGCGATTGTACATAGTTAATGTAGCCGAATTCAGTTAGCAAAAAGACCAGGCAAAAATCCAAAAGTAGAAAAACTGTTCCAATGCTGCTGGTAAGAGGCTAATCCGACGTATTTTTTAACGAGAAATCGAATGGTGCAAACCGCGTTGCTCTCCGACCAATACTTTTGGCTGTAGCCACAAATGAATAATCATTGATGTCAAGATCACGTGCCCAGCAACGGCTCTTACTCCATGGAAACCAAGGAAATTTGCAATTTTTCAACAGCTGGAGATGCCTGGCCCAATTGCGCATCTTTTGGCACCTTATTGATGTGGGTCAGTGTTCAATTGTACTTTTTACAGCGGACTGTATCAAGTACCTTGTGTTTTCTTTATATACAAATGGTGTGGTTTTTCTACATGTAGATAAAGACATTGAGTTTGTCTTCGACTTAGAAGTAAGACAACTGCTGGGTGAGTTAAATGGGCTTGGCCCAAAGATTTGACGTCGTCTGGTCTACCGAAGGGCACATAACTTATAATGAAAAGTTGAATATAGTAATGACCAGTCGCGATTGTACATAGTTAATGTAGCCGATTTCAATTCGCAAAAAGACCAGGCAAAAATCCAAAAGTAGAAAAACTGTTCCAATGCTGCTGGTAAGAGGCTAATTCGACGTGTTTTTTGACGAGAAATCGAATGGTGCAAACCGCGTTGCTCTCCGACCAATACTTTTGGCTGTAGCCACAAATGAATAATCATTGATGTCAAGATCACGTGCCCAGCAACGGCTCTTACTCCATGGAAACCAAGGAAATTTGCAATTTTTCAACAGCTGGAGATGCCTGGCCCAATTGCGCATCTTTTGGCACCTTATTGATGTGGGTCAGTGTTCAATTGTACTTTTTACAGCGGACTGTATCAAGTACCTTGTGTTTTTTTTATATACAAATGGTGTGGTTTTTCTACATGTAGATAAAGACATTGAGTTTGTCTTCGACTTAGAAGTAAGACATTTGCTGGGTGAGTTAAATGGGCTTGGCCCAAAGATTTGACGTCGTCTGGGCTACCGAAGGGCACATAACTTATAATGAAAAGTTGAATATAGTAATGACCAGTCGCGATTGTACATAGTTAATGTAGCCGATTTCAATTAGACAAAATACCAGGCAAAAATCCAAAAGTGGAAAAACTGTTCCAATGCTGCTGGTAATAGGCTAATCCGACGTATTTTTTGACGAGAAATCGAATGGTGCAAACCGCGTTGCTCTCCGACCAATACTTTTGGCTGTAGCCACAAATGAATAATCATTGATGTCAAGATCACGTGCCCAGCAACGGGTCTTACTCCATGGAAACCAAGGAAATTTGCAATTTTTCAACAGCTGGAGATGCCTGGCCCAATTGCGCATCTTTTGGCACCTTATTGATGTGGGTCAGTGTTCAATTGTACTTTTTACAGCGGACTGTATCAAGTACCTTGTGTTTTTTTTATATACAAATGGTGTGGTTTTTCTACATGTAGATAAAGACATTGAGTTTGTCTTCGACTTAGAAGTAAGACAACTGCTGGGTGGGTTAAATGGGCTTTGCCCAAAGATTTGACGTCGTCTGGGCTACCGAAGGGCACATAACTTATAATGAAAAGTTGAATATAGTAATGACCAGTCGCGATTGTACATAGTTAATGTAGCCGATTTCAATTCGCAAAAAGACCAGGCAAAAATCCAAAAGTAGAAAAACTGTTCCAATGCTGCTGGTAATAGGCTAATCCGACGTATTTTTTGACGAGAAATCGAATGGTGCAAACCGCGTTGCTCTCCGACCAATACTTTTGGCTGTAGCCACAAATGAATAATCATTGATGTCAAGATCACGTGCCCAGCAACGGCTCTTACTCCATGGAAACCAAGGAAATTTGCAATTTTTCAACAGCTGGAGATGCCTGGCCCAATTGCGCATCTTTTGGCACCTTATTGATGTGGGTCAGTGTTCAATTGTACTTTTTACAGCGGACTGTATCAAGTACCTTGTGTTTTTTTTTATATACAAATGGTGTGGTTTTCTACATGTAGATAAAGACATTGAGTTTGTCTTCGACTTAGAAGTAAGACATTTGCTGGGTGAGTTTAAATGGGCTTGGCCCAAAGATTTGACGTCGTCTGGGCTACCGAAGGGCACATAACTTATAATGAAAAGTTGAATATAGTAATGACCAGTCGCGATTGTACATAGTTAATGTAGCCGATTTCAATTCGCAAAAAGACAGGCAAAAATCTAAAGGTGGAAAAACTGTTCCAATGCTGCTGGTAAGGAGGCTAATCCGACGTATTTTTTGACGAGAAATCGAATGGTGCAAACCGCGTTGCTCTCCGACCAATACTTTTTGGCTGTAGCCACAAATGAATAATCATTGATGTCAAGATCACGTGCCCAGCAACGGCTCTTACTCATGGAAACCAAGGAAATTTGCAATTTTTCAACAGCTGGAGATGCCTGGCCCCAATTGCGCATCTTTTGGCACCTTATTGATGTGGGTCAGTGTTCAATTGTACTTTTTACAGCGGACTGTATCAAGTACCTTGTGTTTTTTTTATATACAAATGGTGTGGTTTTTCTACATGTAGATAAAGACATTGAGTTTGTCTTCGACTTAGAAGTAAGACATTTGCTGGGTGAGTTAAATGGGCTTGGCCCAAAGATTTGACGTCGTCTGGGCTACCGAAGGGCACATAACTTATAATGAAAAGTTGAATATAGTAATGACCAGTCGCGATTGTACATAGTTAATGTAGCCGAATTCAGTTAGCAAAAAGACCAGGCAAAAATCCAAAAGTAGAGAAAAACTGTTCCAATGCTGCTGGTAAGAGGCTAATCCGACGTATTTTTTAACGAGAATCGAATGGTGCAAACCGCGTTGCTCTCCGACCAATACTTTTGGCTGTAGCCACAAATGAATAATCATTGATGTCAAGATCACGTGCCCAGCAACGGCTCTTACTCCATGGAAACCAAGGAATTTGCAATTTTTCAACAGCTGGAGATGCCTGGCCCAATTGCGCATCTTTTGGCACCTTATTGATGTGGGTCAGTGTTCAATTGTACTTTTTACAGCGGACTGTATCAAGTACCTTGTGTTTTCTTTATATACAAATGGTGTGGTTTTTCTACATGTAGATAAAGACATTGAGTTTGTCTTCGACTTAGAAGTAAGACAACTGCTGGGTGAGTTAAATGGCTTGGCCCAAAGATTTGACGTCGTCTGGTCTACCGAAGGGCACATAACTTATAATGAAAAGTTGAATATAGTAATGACCAGTCGCGATTGTACATAGTTAATGTAGCCGATTTCAATTCGCAAAAGACCAGGCAAAAATCCAAAAGTAGAAAAACTGTTCCAATGCTGCTGGTAAGAGGCTAATTCGACGTGTTTTTTGACGAGAAATCGAATGGTGCAAACCGCGTTGCTCTCCGACCAATACTTTTGGCTGTAGCCACAAATGAATAATCCATTGATGTCAAGATCACGTGCCCAGCAACGGCTCTTACTCCATGGAAACCAAGGAAATTTGCAATTTTTCAACAGCTGGAGATGCCTGGCCCAATTGCGCATCTTTTGGCACCCTTATTGATGTGGGTCAGTGTTCAATTGTACTTTTTACAGCGGACTGTATCAAGTACCTTGTGTTTTTTTTATATACAAATGGTGTGGTTTTTCTACATGTAGATAAAGACATTGAGTTTGTCTTCGACTTAGAAGTAAGACATTTGCTGGGTGAGTTAAATGGGCTTGCCCAAAGATTTGACGTCGTCTGGGCTACCGAAGGGCACATAACTTATAATGAAAAGTTGAATATAGTAATGACCCAGTCGCGATTGTACATAGTTAATGTAGCCGATTTCAATTAGACAAAATACCAGGCAAAAATCCAAAAGTGGAAAACTGTTTCCAATGCTGCTGGTAATAGGCTAATCCGACGTATTTTTTGACGAGAAATCGAATGGTGCAAACCGCGTTGCTCTCCGACCAATACTTTTGGCTGTAGCCACAAATGAATAATCATTGATGTCAAGATCACGTGCCCAGCAACGGGTCTTACTCCATGGAAACCAAGGAAATTTGCAATTTTTCAACAGCTGGAGATGCCTGGCCCAATTGCGCATCTTTTGGCACCTTATTGATGTGGGGTCAGTGTTCAATTGTACTTTTACAGCGGACTGTATCAAGTACCTTGTGTTTTTTTTATATACAAATGGTGTGGTTTTTCTACATGTAGATAAAGACATTGAGTTTGTCTTCGACTTAGAAGTAAGACAACTGCTGGGTGGGTTAAATGGGCTTTGCCCAAAGATTTGACGTCCGTCTGGGCTACCGAAGGGCACATAACTTATAATGAAAAAGTTGAATATAGTAATGACAGTCGCGATTGTACATAGTTAATGTAGCCGATTTCAATTCCGCAAAAAGACCAGGCAAAAATCCAAAGTAGAAAAACTGTTCCAATGCTGCTGGTAATAGGCTAATCCGACGTATTTTTTGACGAGAAATCGAATGGTGCAAACCGCGTTGCTCTCCGACCAATACTTTTGGCTGTAGCCACAAATGAATAATCATTGATGTCAAGATCACGTGCCCAGCAACGGGCTCTACTCCATGGAAACCAAGGAAATTTGCAATTTTTCAACAGCTGGAGATGCCTGGCCCAATTGCGCATCTTTTGGCACCTTATTGATGTGGGTCAGTGTTCAATTGTACTTTTTACAGCGGACTGTATCAAGTACCTTGTGTTTTTTTTATATACAAATGGTGTGGTTTTTCTACATGTAGATAAAGACATTGAGTTTGTCTTCGACTTAGAAGTAAGACATTTGCTGGGTGAGTTAAATGGGCTTGGCCCAAGATTTGACGTCGTCTGGGCTACCGAAGGGCACATAACTTATAATGAAAAGTTGAATTATAGTAATGACCAGTCGCGATTGTACATAGTTAATGTAGCCGATTTCAATTCGCAAAAAGACCAGGCAAAAATCTAAAGGTGGAAAAACTGTTCCAATGCTGCTGGTAAGAGGCTAATCCGACGTATTTTTTGACGAGAAAATCGAATGGTGCAAACCGCGTTGCTCTCCGGACCAATACTTTTGGCTGTAGCCACAAATGAATAATCATTGATGTCAAGATCACGTGCCCAGCAACGGCTCTTACTCCATGGAAACCAAGGAAATTTGCAATTTTTCAACAGCTGGAGATGCCTGGCCAAATTGCGCATCTTTTGGCACCTTATTGCTGGTGGGTCAGTGTTCAATTGTACTTTTTACAGCGGGACTGTATCAAGTACCTTGTGTTTTTTTTATATACAAATGGTGTGGTTTTTCTACATTTAGATAAAGACATGAGTTTGTCTTCGACTTAGAAGTAAGACATTTGCTGGGTGAGTTAAATGGGCTTGGCCCAAAGATTTGACGTCGTCCTGGGCTACCGAAGGGCACATAACTTATAATGAAAAGTTGAATATAGTAAAGGACCAGTCGCGATTGTACATAGTTAATGTAGCCGAATTCAGTTAGCAAAAAGACCAGGCAAAAATCCAAAAGTAGAAAAACTGTTCCAATGCTGCTGGTAAGAGGCTAATCCGACGTATTTTTTAACGAGAAATCGAATGGTGCAAACCGCGTTGCTCTCCGACCATACTTTTGGCTGTAGCCACAAATGAATAATCATTGATGTCAAGATCACGTGCCCAGCACGGCTCTTACTCCATGGAAACCAAGGAAATTTGCAATTTTTCAACAGCTGGAGATGCCTGGCCCAATTGCGCATCTTTTGGCACCTTATTGATGTGGGTCAGTGTTCAATTGTACTTTTTACAGCGACTGTATCAAGTACCTTGTGTTTTTTTTATATACAAATGGTGTGGTTTTTCTACATGTAGATAAAGACATTGAGTTTGTCTTCGACTTAGAAGTAAGACAACTGCTGGGTGAGTTAAATGGGCTTGGCCCAAAGATTTGACGTCGTCTGGTCTACCGAAGGGCACATAACTTATAATGAAAAGTTGAATATAGTAATGACCAGTCGCGATTGTACATAGTTAATGTAGCCGATTTCAATTCGCAAAAAGACCAGGCAAAAAACCCAAAAGTAGAAAAAACTGTTCCAATGCTGCTGGTAAGAGGCTAATCCGACGTGTTTTTTGACGAGAAATCGAATGGTGCAAACCGCGTTGCTCTCCGACCAATACTTTTGGCTGTAGCCACAAATGAATAATCATTGATGTCAAGATCACGTGCCCAGCAAACGGCTCTTACTCCAGGAAACCAAGGAAATTTTGCAAATTTTTCAACAGCTGGAGATGCCTGGCCCAATTGCGCATCTTTTGGCACCTTATTGATGTGGGTCAGTGTTCAATTGTACTTTTTACAGCGGACTGTATCAAGTACCTTGTGTTTTTTTTTATATACAAATGGTGTGGTTTTTCTACATGTAGATAAAGACATTGAGTTTGTCTTCGACTTAGAAGTAAGACATTTGCTGGGTGAGTTAAATGGGCTTTGCCCAAAGATTTGACGTCGTCTGGGCTACCGAAGGGCACATAACTTATAATGAAAAGTTGAATATAGTAATGACCAGTCGCGATTGTACATAGTTAATGTAGCCGATTTCAATTAGACAAAATACCAGGCAAAAATCCAAAAAGTGGAAAAACTGTTCCAATGCTGCTGGTAATAGGCTAATCCGACGTATTTTTTGACGAGAAATCGAATGGTGCAAACCGCGTTGCTCTCCGACAATACTTTTGCTGTAGCCACAAATGAATAATCATTGATGTCAAGATCACGTGCCCAGCAACGGCTCTTACTCCATGGAAACCAAGGAAATTTGCAATTTTTCAACAGCTGGAGATGCCCTGGCCCAATTGCGCATCTTTTGGCACCTTATTGATGTGGGTCAGTGTTCAATTGTACTTTTTACAGCGGACTGTATCAAGTACCTTGTGTTTTTTTTATATACAAATGGTGTGGTTTTTCTACATGTAGATAAAGACATTGAGTTTGTCTTCGACTTAGAAGTAAGACATTTTGCTGGGTGAGTTAAATGGGCTTGGCCCAAAGATTTGGACCGTCGTCTGGGCTACCGAAGGGCACATAGCTTATAATGAAAAGTTGAATATAGTAATGACCAGTCGCGATTGTACATAGTTAATGTAGCCGATTTCAATTAGAAAAAATACCAGGCAAAAATCCAAAAGTGGAAAAACTGTTCCAATGCTGCTGGTAAGAGGCTAATCCGACGTGTTTTTGACGAGAAATCGAATGGTGCAAACCGCGTTGCTCTCCGACCAAACTTTTGGCTGTAGCCACAAATGAATAATCATTGATGTCAAGATCACGTGCCCAGCAACTGCTCTTACTCCATGGAAACCAAGGAAAGTTTGCAATTTTTCAACAGCTGGAGATGCCTGGCCCAATTGCGCATCTTTTGGCACCTTATTGATGTGGGTCAGTGTTCAATTGTACTTTTTACAGCGGACTGTATCAAGTACCTTGTGTTTTTTTTTATATACAAATGGTGTGGTTTTTCTACATGTAGATCAAGACATTGAGTTCGTCTTCGACTTAGAAGTAAGACATTTGCTGGGTGAGTTAAATGGGCTTGGCCCAAAGATTTGACGTCGTCTGGGCTACCGAAGGGCATATAACTTATAATGAAAAGTTGAATATAGTAATGACCAGTCGCGATTGTACATAGTTAATGTAGCCGATTTCAATTAGACAAAATACCAGGCAAAAATCCAAAGTGGAAAAACTGTTCCAATGCTGCTGGTAAGAGGCTAATCCGACGTATTTTTTGACGAGAAATCGAATGGTGCAAACCGCGTTGCTCTCCGACCAATACTTTTGGCTGTAGCCACAAATGAATAATCATTGATGTCAAGATCACGTGCCCAGCAACGGCTCTTACTCCATGGAAACCAAGGAAATTTGCAATTTTTTCAACAGCTGGAGATGCCTGGGCCCCAATTGCGCATCTTTTGGCACCTTATTGATGTGGGTCAGTGTTCAATTGTACTTTTTACAGCGGACTGTATCAAGTACCTTGTGTTTTTTTTATATACAAATGGTGTGGTTTTTCTACATGTAGATAAAGACATTGAGT
>NW_027018330.1:0-40657 GCF_032854445.1 Liolophura sinensis
GAAAAACCACACCATTTGTACATAAAAAACAGAAGGTACTTGATACAGTCTGCTGTAAAAAGTACAACTGAACACTGACCCACATTTATAAGGTGCCAAAAGATGCCGGAATTGAGCCAGGCATCGGCAGCTGTTGAAAAATTGCAAATTTCCCCTGGTTTCCATGGAGTAAGAGCCGTTGCTGGGCACGGTGATTATGACATAAATGATCATTCAATTGTCGCTACAGGCAAAAGTATTGGTCGGAGAGCAACGCGGTTTGCACCATTCGATTTGTCGTCACAAAATACGTCGGAATAGCCTCTTACCAGCAGCACTGGAACAATTTTTCTAATTTTGCATTTTTGCCTGGTATTTTTGTTAATTGAAATCGGCTACACTGTACTCTGTACAATCGCGACTGGTCATTACTATATTCAACTTTTGTGACTATAAGTTATGTGCCCTTCGGTAGCCCAGAAGACCTGAAATCTTTGGCTAAGCCCATTTAACTCACCCAGCAATTGCCTTACTTCTAAGTGCAAGACAATCTCAATGTCTTTATCTACGTGTAGAAAAACCACACCATTTGTACGTGAGAAACACAAGGTACTTGATACAGTCTGCTGTAAAAAGTACAACTGACACTGACCCACATTTATAAGGTGTGAAAAGATGCGGAATTGGGCCAGGCATCGGGAGCTGTTAAAAAATTGCAAATTTCCCTGGTTTCCATGGTGTAAGAGCCGTTCCTGTGCACGTGATTATGACATAAAATGATCATTCAATTGTCGCTACAGGCAAAAGTATTGGTCGGAGAGCAACGCGGATTGCACATTCGATTTGTCGTCACAAAATACGTCGGATTAGCCTCTTACCAGCAGCACTGGAACAATTTTTCCAATTTTGCGTTTTTGCCTGGTCTTTTTGTTAATTGAAATCGGCTACACTGTACTCTGTACAATCGCGACTGGTCATTACTATATTCAACTTTTGACTATAAGTTATGTGCCCTTCGGTAGCCCAGAAGACGTCAAATCTTGGGCTAAGCCCATTTAACTCACCCAGCAATTGTCTTACTTCTAAGTGCAAGACAATCTCAATGTCTTTATCTACGTGTAGAAAAACCACACCATTTGTACGTGAGAAACACAAGGTACTTGATACAGTCTGCTGTAAAAAGTACAACTGAACACTGACCCACTTCAGTAAGGTGCCAAAAGATGCGGAATTGAGCCAGGCATCGGCAGCTGTTGAAAAATTGCAAATTTCCCTGGTTTCCATGGAGTAAGAGCCGTTGCTGGGCACGTGATTATGACATAAATGATCATTAAATTGTCGCTACAGGCAAAAGTATTGGTCGGAGAGTAACGCGGTTTGCACCATTCGATTTCTCGTCACAAAATACGTCGGATTAGCCTCTACCAGCAGCACTGGAACAATTTTTCTAATTTTGCATTTTTGCCTGGTCTTTTTGTTAATTGAAATCGGCTACACTGTACTCTGTACAATCGCGACTGGTCATTACTATATTCAACTTTTGACTATAAGTTATGTGCCCTTCGGTAGCCCAGAAGACCTGAAATCTTTGGGCTAAGCCCATTTAACTCACCCAGCAATTGCCTTACTTCTAAGTGCAAGACAATCTCAATGTCTTTATCTACGTGTAGAAAAACCACACCATTTGTACGTGAGAAACACAAGGTACTTGATAAAGTCTGCTGTAAAAAGTACAACTGAACACTGACTCACTTCAGTAAGGTGCCAAAAGATGCGGAATTGAGCCAGGCATCGGCAGCTGTTGAAAAAATTGCAAATTTCCCTGGTTTCCATGGAGTAGGAGCCGCTGCTGGGCACGTGATTATGACATCAATGATCATTCAATTGTCACAACAGCCAAAAGTATTGGTCGGAGAGCAACGCGGTTTGCACCATTCGATTTCTCGTCACAAAATACGTCGGATTAGCTTCTTACCAGCAGCACTGGAATAGTTTTTTTGCACTTTTGCATTTTTGCCTGGTCTTTTTGTTAATTGAAATCGGCTACACTGTACTCTGTACAATCGCGACTGGTCATTACTATATTCAACTTTTGACTATAAGTTATGTGCCCTTCGGTAGCCCAGAAGACGTCAAATCTTTGGGCTAAGCCCATTTAACTCACCCAGCAATTGTCTTACTTCTAAGTGCAAGACAATCTCAATGTCTTTATCGACGTGTAGAAAAACCACACCATTTGTACGTAAAAAACACAAGGTACTTGATACAGTCTGCTGTAAAAAGTACAACTAAACACTGACCCACATTTATAAGGTGCCAAAAGATGCGGAATTGGGCCAGGTATCGGCAGCTGTTGAAAAATTGCCAATTTCCCTGGTTTCCATGGAGTAAGAGCCGTTGCTGTGCACGTGATTATGACATAAATGATCATTCAATTGTCGCTACAGGCAAAAGTATTGGTCGGAGAGCAACGCGGTTTGCACCATTCGATTTCTCGTCACAAAATACGTCGGATTAGCCTCTTACCAGCAGCACTGGAACAGTTTTTCCACTTTTGCATTTTTACCTGGTCTTTTTGTTAATGAAATCGCTACACTGTACTCTGTACAATCGCGACTGGTCATTACTATATTCAACTTTTGACTATAAGTTATGTGCCCTTCGGTAGCCCAGAAGACGTCAAATCTTTGGACTAAGCCCATTTAACTCACCCAGCAATTGCCTTACTTCTAAGTGCAAGACAATCTCAATGTCTTTATCTACGTGTAGGAAAAACCACACCATTTGTACAAAAAAAACAGAAGGTACTTGATACAGTCTGCTGTAAAAAGTACAACTGAACACTGACCCACATTTATAAGGTGCCAAAAGATGCGGAATTGAGCCAGGCATCGGCAGCTGTTGAAAAATTGCAAATTTCCCTGGTTTCCATGGAGTAAGAGCCGTTGCTGGGCACGTGATTATGACATAAATGATCATTCAATTGTCGCTACAGGCAAAAGTATTGGTCGGAGAGCAACGCGGTTTGCACCATTCGATTTGTCGTCACAAAATACGTCGGATTAGCCTCTTACCAGCAGCACTGGAACAATTTTTCTAATTTTGCATTTTTGCCTGGTATTTTTGTTAATTGAAATCGGCTACACTGTACTCTGTACAATCGCGACTGGTCATTACTATATTCAACTTTTGACTATAAGTTATGTGCCCTTCGGTAGCCCAGAAGACCTGAAATCTTTGGGCTAAGCCCATTTAACTCACCCAGCAATTGCCTTACTTCTAAGTGCAAGACAATCTCAATGTCTTTATCTACGTGTAGAAAAACCACACCATTTGTACGTGAGAAACACAAGGTACTTGATACAGTCTGCTGTAAAAAGTACAACTGACCACTGACCCACATTTATAAGGTGCGAAAAGATGCGGAATTTTGGGCCAGGCATCGGGGAGCTGTTAAAAAATTGCAATTTCCCTGGTTTCCATGGTGTAAGAGCCGTTCCTGTGCACGTGATTATGACATAAATGATCATTCAATTGTCGCTACAGGCAAAAGTATTGGTCGGAGAGCAACGCGGATTGCACCATTCGATTTGTCGTCACAAAATACGTCGGATTAGCCTCTTACCAGCAGCACTGGAACAATTTTTCCAATTTTGCGTTTTTGCCTGGTCTTTTTGTTAATTGAAATCGGCTACACTGTACTCTGTACAATCGCGACTGGTCATTACTATATTCAACTTTTGACTATAAGTTATGTGCCCTTCGGTAGCCCAGAAGACGTCAAATCTTTGGGCTAAGCCCATTTAACTCACCCAGCAATTGTCTTACTTCTAAGTGCAAGACAATCTCAATGTCTTTATCTACGTGTAGAAAAACCACACCATTTGTACGTGAGAAACACAAGGTACTTGATACAGTCTGCTGTAAAAAGTACAACTGAACACTGACCCACTTCAGTAAGGTGCCAAAAGATGCGGAATTGAGCCAGGCATCGGCAGCTGTTGAAAAATTGCAAATTTCCCTGGTTTCCATGGAGTAAGAGCCGTTGCTGGGCACGTGATTATGACATAAATGATCATAAAATTGTCGCTACAGGCAAAAGTATTGGTCGGAGAGTAACGCGGTTTGCACCATTCGATTTCTCGTCACAAAATACGTCGGATTAGCCTCTTACCAGCAGCACTGGAACAATTTTTCTAATTTTGCATTTTTGCCTGGTCTTTTTGTTAATTGAAATCGGCTACACTGTACTCTGTACAATCGCGACTGGTCATTACTATATTCAACTTTTGACTATAAGTTATGTGCCCTTCGGTAGCCCAGAAGACCTGAAATCTTTGGGCTAAGCCCATTTAACTCACCCAGCAATTGCCTTACTTCTAAGTGCAAGACAATCTCAATGTCTTTATCTACGTGTAGAAAAACCACACCATTTGTACGTGAGAAACACAAGGTACTTGATAAAGTCTGCTGTAAAAAGTACAACTGAACACTGACTCACTTCAGTAAGGTGCCAAAAGATGCGGAATTGAGCCAGGCATCGGCAGCTGTTGAAAAATTGCAAATTTCCCTGGTTTCCATGGAGTAGGAGCCGCTGCTGGGCACGTGATTATGACATCAATGATCATTCAATTGTCACAACAGCCAAAAGTATTGGTCGGAGAGCAACGCGGTTTGCACCATTCGATTTCTCGTCACAAAATACGTCGGATTAGCTTCTTACCAGCAGCACTGGAATAGTTTTTTGCACTTTTGCATTTTTGCCTGGTCTTTTTGTTAATTGAAATCGGCTACACTGTACTCTGTACAATCGCGACTGGTCATTACTATATTCAACTTTTGACTATAAGTTATGTGCCCTTCGGTAGCCCAGAAGACGTCAAATCTTTGGGCTAAGCCCATTTAACTCACCCAGCAATTGTCCTTACTTCTAAGTGCAAGACAATCTCAATGTCTTTATCGACGTGTAGAAAAACCACACCATTTGTACGTAAAAAACACAAGGTACTTGATACAGTCTGCTGTAAAAAGTACAACTAAACACTGACCCACATTTATAAGGTGCCAAAAGATGCGGAATTGGGCCAGGTATCGGCAGCTGTTGAAAAATTGCCAATTTCCCTGGTTTCCATGGAGTAAGAGCCGTTGCTGTGCACGTGATTATGACATAAATGATCATTCAATTGTCGCTACAGGCAAAAGTATTGGTCGGAGAGCAACGCGGTTTGCACCATTCGATTTCTCGTCACAAAATACGTCGGATTAGCCTCTTACCAGCAGCACTGGAACAGTTTTTCCACTTTTGCATTTTTACCTGGTCTTTTTGTTAATTGAAATCGGCTACACTGTACTCTGTACAATCGCGACTGGTCATTACTATATTCAACTTTTGACTATAAGTTATGTGCCCTTCGGTAGCCCAGAAGACGTCAAATCTTTGGACTAAGCCCATTTAACTCACCCAGCAATTGCCTTACTTCTAAGTGCAAGACAATCTCAATGTCTTTATCTACGTGTAGAAAAACCACACCATTTGTACAAAAAAAACAGAAGGTACTTGATACAGTCTGCTGTAAAAAGTACAACTGAACACTGACCCACATTTATAAGGTGCCAAAAGATGCGGAATTGAGCCAGGCATCGGCAGCTGTTGAAAAATTGCAAATTTCCCTGGTTTCCATGGAGTAAGAGCCGTTGCTGGGCACGTGATTATGACATAAATGATCATTCAATTGTCGCTACAGGCAAAAGTATTGGTCGGAGAGCAACGCGGTTTGCACCATTCGATTTGTCGTCACAAAATACGTCGGATTAGCCTCTTACCAGCAGCACTGGAACAATTTTTCTAATTTTGCATTTTTGCCTGGTATTTTTGTTAATTGAAATCGGCTACACTGTACTCTGTACAATCGCGACTGGTCATTACTATATTCAACTTTTGACTATAAGTTATGTGCCCTTCGGTAGCCCAGAAGACCTGAAATCTTTGGGCTAAGCCCATTTAACTCACCCAGCAATTGCCTTACTTCTAAGTGCAAGACAATCTCAATGTCTTTATCTACGTGTAGAAAAACCACACCATTTGTACGTGAGAAACACAAGGTACTTGATACAGTCTGCTGTAAAAAGTACAACTGACCACTGACCCACATTTATAAGGTGCGAAAAGATGCGGAATTGGGCCAGGCATCGGGAGCTGTTAAAAAATTGCAAATTTCCCTGGTTTCCATGGTGTAAGAGCCGTTCCTGTGCACGTGATTATGACATAAATGATCATTCAATTGTCGCTACAGGCAAAAGTATTGGTCGGAGAGCAACGCGGATTGCACCATTCGATTTGTCGTCACAAAATACGTCGGATTAGCCTCTTACCAGCAGCACTGGAACAATTTTTCCAATTTTGCGTTTTTGCCTGGTCTTTTTGTTAATTGAAATCGGCTACACTGTACTCTGTACAATCGCGACTGGTCATTACTATATTCAACTTTTGACTATAAGTTATGTGCCCTTCGGTAGCCCAGAAGACGTCAAATCTTTGGGCTAAGCCCATTTAACTCACCCAGCAATTGTCTTACTTCTAAGTGCAAGACAATCTCAATGTCTTTATCTACGTGTAGAAAAACCACACCATTTGTACGTGAGAAACACAAGGTACTTGATACAGTCTGCTGTAAAAAGTACAACTGAACACTGACCCACTTCAGTAAGGTGCCAAAAGATGCGGAATTGAGCCAGGCATCGGCAGCTGTTGAAAAATTGCAAATTTCCCTGGTTTCCATGGAGTAAGAGCCGTTGCTGGGCACGTGATTATGACATAAATGATCATAAAATTGTCGCTACAGGCAAAAGTATTGGTCGGAGAGTAACGCGGTTTGCACCATTCGATTTCTCGTCACAAAATACGTCGGATTAGCCTCTTACCAGCAGCACTGGAACAATTTTTCTAATTTTGCATTTTTGCCTGGTCTTTTTGTTAATTGAAATCGGCTACACTGTACTCTGTACAATCGCGACTGGTCATTACTATATTCAACTTTTGACTATAAGTTATGTGCCCTTCGGTAGCCCAGAAGACCTGAAATCTTTGGGCTAAGCCCATTTAACTCACCCAGCAATTGCCTTACTTCTAAGTGCAAGACAATCTCAATGTCTTTATCTACGTGTAGAAAAACCACACCATTTGTACGTGAGAAACACAAGGTACTTGATACAGTCTGCTGTAAAAAGTACAACTGAACACTGACTCACTTCAGTAAGGTGCCAAAAGATGCGGAATTGAGCCAGGCATCGGCAGCTGTTGAAAAATTGCAAATTTCCCTGGTTTCCATGGAGTAGGAGCCGCTGCTGGGCACGTGATTATGACATCAATGATCATTCAATTGTCACAACAGCCAAAAGTATTGGTCGGAGAGCAACGCGGTTTGCACCATTCGATTTCTCGTCACAAAATACGTCGGATTAGCTTCTTACCAGCAGCACTGGAATAGTTTTTTGCACTTTTGCATTTTTGCCTGGTCTTTTTGTTAATTGAAATCGGCTACACTGTACTCTGTACAATCGCGACTGGTCATTACTATATTCAACTTTTGACTATAAGTTATGTGCCCTTCGGTAGCCCAGAAGACGTCAAATCTTTGGGCTAAGCCCATTTAACTCACACAGCAATTGTCTTACTTCTAAGTGCAAGACAATCTCAATGTCTTTATCGACGTGTAGAAAAACCACACCATTTGTACGTAAAAAACACAAGGTACTTGATACAGTCTGCTGTAAAAAGTACAACTAAACACTGACCCACATTTATAAGGTGCCAAAAGATGCGGAATTGGGCCAGGTATCGGCAGCTGTTGAAAAATTGCCAATTTCCCTGGTTTCCATGGAGTAAGAGCCGTTGCTGTGCACGTGATTATGACATAAATGATCATTCAATTGTCGCTACAGGCAAAAGTATTGGTCGGAGAGCAACGCGGTTTGCACCATTCGATTTGTCGTCACAAAATACGTCGGATTAGCCTCTTACCAGCAGCACTGGAACAATTTTTCCAATTTTGCGTTTTTGCCTGGTCTTTTTGTTAATTGAAATCGGCTACACTGTACTCTGTACAATCGCGACTGGTCATTACTATATTCAACTTTTGACTATAAGTTATGTGCCCTTCGGTAGCCCAGAAGACCTGAAATCTTTGGGCTAAGCCCATTTAACTCACCCAGCAATTGCTTTACTTCTAAGTGCAAGACAATCTCAATGTCCTTATCTACGTGTAGAAAAACCCACACCATTTGTACGTGAGAGACACAAGGTACTTGATACAGTCTGCTGTAAAAAGTACAACTGAACACTGACCCAACCTTCAGTAGGTGCCAAAAGATGCGGAATTGAGCCAGGCATCGGCAGCTGTTGAAAAATTGCAAATTTCCCTGGTTTCCATGGAGTAAGAGCCGTTGCTGGGCACGTGATTATGACATAAATGATCATTCAATTGTCGCTACAGCCAAAAGTATTGGTCGGAGAGCAACGCGGTTTGCACCATTCGATTTCTCGTCACAAAATACGTCGGATTAGCCTCTTACCAGCAGCACTGGAACAGTTTTTCCACTTTTGCATTTTTACCTGGTCTTTTTGTTAATTGAAAATCGGCTACACTGTACTCTGTACAATCGCGACTGGTCATTACTATATTCAACTTTTGACTATAAGTTATGTGCCCTTCGTAGCCCAGAAGACGTCAAATCTTTGGACTAAGCCCATTTACTCACCCAGCAATTGCCTTACTTCTAAGTGCAAGACAATCTCAATGTCTTTATCTACGTGTAGAAAAACCACACCATTTGTACATAAAAAACAGAAGGTACTTGATACAGTCTGCTGTAAAAAAGTACAACTGACCACAGACCCACATTTATAAGGTGCCAAAAGATGCGGAATTGGGCCAGGTATCGGCAGCTGTTGAAAAATTGCAATTTCCCTGGTTCCATGGAGTAAGAGCCGTTGCTGTGCACGTGATTATGACATAAATGATCATTCAATTGTCGCTACAGGCAAAAGTATTGGTCGGAGAGCAACGCGGTTTGCACCATTCGATTTGTCGTCACAAAATACGTCGGATTAGCCTCTTACCAGCAGCACTGGAACAGTTTTTCAACTTTTGCATTTTTGCCTGGTCTTTTTGTTAATTGAAATCGGCTACACTGTATTCTGTACAATCGCGACTGGTCATTACTATATTCAACTTTTGACTATAAGTTATGTGCCCTTCGGTAGCCCAGAAGACCTGAAATCTTTGGGCTAAGCCCATTTAACTCACCCAGCAATTGCCCTACTTCTAAGTGCAAGACAATCTCAATGTCTTTATCTACGTGTAGAAAAACCACACATTTGTACGTGAGAAACACAATGTACTTGATACAGTCTGCTGTAAAAAGTACAACTAAACACTGACCCACTTCAGTAAGGTGCCAAAAGATGCGGAATTGAGCCAGGCATCGGCAGCTGTTTAAAAATTGCAAATTTCCCTGGTTTCCATGGAGTAAGAGCCGTTGCTGGGCACGTGATTATGACATAAATGATCATTCAATTGTCACTACAGGCAAAAGTATTGGTCGGAGAGCAACGCGGATTGCACCATTCGATTTGTCGTCACAAAATACGTCGGATTAGCCTCTTACCAGCAGCACTGGAACAATTTTTCCAATTTTGCGTTTTTGCCTGGTCTTTTTGTTAATTGAAATCGGCTACACTGTACTCTGTACAATCGCGACTGGTCATTACTATATTCAACTTTTGACTATAAGTTATGTGCCCTTCGGTAGCCCAGAAGACGTCAAATCTTTGGGCTAAGCCCATTTAACTCACCCAGCAATTGTCTTACTTCTAAGTGCAAGACAATCTCAATGTCTTTATCTACGTGTAGAAAAACCACACCATTTGTACGTGAGAAACACAAGGTACTTGATACAGTCTGCTGTAAAAAGTACAACTGAACACTGACCCACTTCAGTAAGGTGCCAAAGATGCGGAATTGAGCCAGGCATCGGCAGCTGTTGAAAAATTGCAAATTTCCCTGGTTTCCATGGAGTAAGAGCCGTTGCTGGGCACGTGATTATGACATAAATGATCATTAAATTGTCGCTACAGGCAAAAGTATTGGTCGGGAGAGTAACGCGGTTTGCACCATTCGATTCTCGTCACAAAATACGTCGGATTAGCCTCTTACCAGCAGCACTGGAACAATTTTTCTAATTTTGCATTTTTGCCTGGTCTTTTTGTTAATTGAAATCGGCTACACTGTACTCTGTACAATCGCGACTGGTCATTACTATATTCAACTTTTGACTATAAGTTATGTGCCCTTTGGTAGCCCAGAAGACCTGAAATCTTTGGGCTAAGCCCATTTAACTCACCCAGCAATTGCCTTACTTCTAAGTGCAAGACAATCTCAATGTCTTTATCTACGTGTAGAAAAACCACACCATTTGTACGTGAGAAACACAAGGTACTTGATACAGTCTGCTGTAAAAAGTACAACTGAACACTGACTCACTTAAGTAAGGTGCCAAAAGATGCGGAATTGAGCCAGGCATCGGCAGCTGTTGAAAAATTGCAAATTTCCCTGGTTTCCATGGAGTAGGAGCCGCTGCTGGGCACGTGATTATGACATCAATGATCATTCAATTGTCACAACAGCCAAAAGTATTGGTCGGAGAGCAACGCGGTTTGCACCATTCGATTTCTCGTCACAAAATACGTCGGATTAGCTTCTTACCAGCAGCACTGGAATAGTTTTTTGCACTTTTGCATTTTTGCCTGGTCTTTTTGTTAATTGAAATCGGCTACACTGTACTCTGTACAATCGCGACTGGTCATTACTATATTCAACTTTTGACTATAAGTTTATGTGCCCTTCGGTAGCCCAGAAGACGTCAAATCTTTGGGCTAAGCCCATTTAACTCACCCAGCAATTGTCTTACTTCTAAGTGCAAGACAATCTCAATGTCTTTATCGACGTGTAGAAAAACCACACCATTTGTACGTAAAAAACACAAGGTACTTGATACAGTCTGCTGTAAAAAGTACAACTAAACACTGACCCACATTTATAAGGTGCCAAAAGATGCGGAATTGGGCCAGGTATCGGCAGCTGTTGAAAAATTGCCAATTTCCCTGGTTTCCATGGAGTAAGAGCCGTTGCTGTGCACGTGATTATGACATAAATGATCATTCAATTGTCGCTACAGGCAAAAGTATTGGTCGGAGAGCAACGCGGTTTGCACCATTCGATTGTCGTCACAAAATACGTCGGATTAGCCTCTTACCAGCAGCACTGAACAATTTTTCCAATTTTGCGTTTTTGCTGGTCTTTTTGTTAATTGAAATCGGCTACACTGTACTCTGTACAATCGCGACTGGTCATTACTATATTCAACTTTTGACTATAAGTTATGTGCCCTTCGGTAAGCCAGAAGACCTGAAATCTTTGGGCTAAGCCCATTTAACTCACCCAGCAATTGCCCTTACTTCTAAGTGCAAGACAATCTCAATGTCCTTATCTACGTGTAGAAAAACCACACCATTTGTACGTGAGAGACACAAGGTACTTGATACAGTCTGCTGTAAAAAGTACAACTGAACACTGACACCACTTCAGTAAGGTGCCAAAAGATGCGGAATTGAGCCAGGCATCGGCAGCTGTTGAAAAATTGCAAATTTCCCTGGTTTCCATGGAGTAAGAGCCGTTGCTGGGCACGTGATTATGACATAAATGATCATTCAATTGTCACTACAGCCAAAAGTATTGGTCGGAGAGCAAACGCGGTTTGCACCATTCGATTTCTCGTCACAAAATACGTCGGATTAGCCTTTTACCAGCAGCACTGGAACAGTTTTTCCACTTTTGCATTTTTACCTGGTCTTTTTGTTATTGAAATCGGCTACACTGTACTCTGTACAATCGCGACTGGTCATTACTATATTCAACTTTTGACTATAAGTTATGTGCCCTTCGGTAGCCCAGAAGACGTCAAATCTTTGGACTAAGCCCATTTAACTCACCCAGCAATTGCCTTACTTCTAAGTGCAAGACAATCTCAATGTCTTTATCTACGTGGTAGAAAAACCACACCATTTGTACATAAAAAACAGAAGGTACTTGATACAGTCTGCTGTAAAAAGTACAATTGACCACAGACCCACATTAATAAGGTGCCAAAAGATGCGGAATTGGGCCAGGTATCGGCAGCTGTTGAAAAATTGCCAATTTCCCCTGGTTTCCATGGAGTAAGAGCCGTTGCTGTGCACGTGATTATGACATAAATGATCATTCAATTGTCACCACAGCCAAAGTATTGGGTCGGAGAGCAACGCGGTTTGCACCATTCGATTTCTCGTCACAAAATACGTCGGATTAGCCTCTTACCAGCAGCACTGGAACAGTTTTTCCAGTTTTGCATTTTTACCTGGTCTTTTTGTTAATTGAAATCGGCCTACACTGTACTCTGTACAATCGCGACTGGTCATTACTATATTCAACTTTTGACTATAAGTTATGTGCCCTTCGGTAGCCCAGAAGACCTGAAATCTTTGGGCTAAGCCCATTTAACTCACCCAGCAATTGTCTTACTTCTCAGTCCAAGACAATCTCAATGTCTTTATCTACGTGTAGAAAAGCGAGACCATTTGTACAGAAAAAACACAAGGTACTTGATACAGTCTGCTGTAAAAAGTACAACTGACCACAGACCCACATTTATAAGGTGCCAAAAGATGCGGAATTGGGCCAGGCATCGGCAGCAGCTGTTACAAAATTGCAAATATCCCTGGTTTCCATGGAGTAAGAGCCGTTGCTGGGCACGTGATTATGACATCAATGATCATTCAATTGTCACTACAGCCAAAAGTATTGGTCGGAGAGCAACGCGGTTTGCACCATTCGATTTCTCGTCACAAAATACGTCGGATTAGCCTCTTACCAGCAGCACTGGAACAGTTTTTCCACTTTTGCATTTTTACCTGGTCTTTTTGTTAATTGAAATCGGCTACACTGTACTCTGTACAATCGCGACTGGTCATTACTATATTCAACTTTTGACTATAAGTTATGTGCCCTTCGGTAGCCCAGAAGACGTCAAATCTTTGGGCTAAGCCCATTTAACTCACCCAGCAATTGCCTTACTTCTAAGTGCAAGACAATCTCAATGTCTTTATCTACGTGTAGAAAAACCACACCATTTGTACATAAAAAACACAAGGTACTTGATACAGTCTGCTGTAAAAAGTACAACTGACCACAGACCCACATTTATAAGGTGCCAAAAGATGCGGAATTGGGCCAGGTATCGGCAGCTGTTGAAAAATTGCCAATTTCCCTGGTTTCCATGGAGTAAGAGCCGTTGCTGTGCACGTGATTATGACATAAATGATCATTCAATTGTCGCTACAGGCAAAAGTATTGGTCGGAGAGCAACGCGGTTTGCACCATTCGATTTGTCGTCACAAAATACGTCGGATTAGCCTCTTACCAGCAGCACTGGAACAGTTTTTCCACTTTTGCATTTTTGCCTGGTCTTTTTGTTAATTGAAATCGGCTACACTGTATTCTGTACAATCGCGACTGGTCATTACTATATTCAACTTTTGACTATAAGTTATGTGCCCTTCGGTAGCCCAGAAGACCTGAAATCTTTGGGCTAAGCCCATTTAACTCACCCAGCAATTGCCTTACTTCTAAGTGCAAGACAATCTCAATGTCTTTATCTACGTGTAGAAAAACCACACCATTTGTACGTGAGAAACACAATGTACTTGATACAGTCTGCTGTAAAAAGTACAACTGAACACTGACCCACTTCAGTAAGGTGCCAAAAGATGCGGAATTGAGCCAGGCATCGGCAGCTGTTGAAAAATTGCAAATTTCCCTGGTTTCCATGGAGTAAGAGCCGTTGCTGGGCACGTGATTATGACATAAATGATCATTGAATTGTCGCTACAGCCAAAAGTATTGGTCGGAGAGCAACGCGGTTTGCACCATTTGATTTCTCGTCACAAAATACGTCGGATTAGCCTCTTACCAGCAGCACTGGAACAGTTTTTCCACTTTTGCATTTTTGCCTGGTCTTTTTGTTAATTGAAATCGGCTACACTGTACTCTGTACAATCGCGACTGGTCATTACTATATTCAACTTTTGACTATAAGTTATGTGCCCTTCGGTAGCCCAGAAGACGTCAAATCTTTGGGCTAAGCCCATTTAACTCACCCAGCAATTGTCTTACTTCTAAGTGCAAGACAATCTCAATGTCTTTATCTACGTGTAGAAAAACCACACCATTTGTACATAAAAAACACAAGGTACTTGATACAGTCTGCTGTAAAAAGTACAACTAAACACTGACCCACATTTATAAGGTGCCAAAAGATGCGGAATTGGGCCAGGTATCGGCAGCTGTTGAAAAATTGCCAATTTCCCTGGTTTCCATGGAGTAAGAGCCGTTGCTGGGCACGTGATTATGACATAAATGATCATTCAATTGTCGCTACAGGCAAAAGTATTGGTCGGAGAGCAACGCGGTTTGCACCATTCGATTTCTCGTCACAAAATACGTCGGATTAGCCTCTTTCCAGCAGCACTGGAACAGTTTTCGCACTTTTGCACTTTTGCCTGGTCTTTTTGTTAATTGAAATCGGCTACACTGTACTCTGTACAATCGCGACTGGTCATTACTATATTCAACTTTTGACTATAAGTTATGTGCCCTTCGGTAGCCCAGAAGACCTGAAATCTTTGGGCTAAGCCCATTTAACTCACCCAGCAATTGCCTTACTTCTAAGTGCAAGACAATCTCAAAGTCTTTATCTACGTGTAGAAAAACCAGACCATTTGTACATAAAAAACACAAGGTACTTGATACAGTCTGCTGTAAAAAGTACAACTGAACACTGACCCACATTTATAAGGTGCCAAAAGATGCGGAATTGAGCCAGGCATCGGCAGCTGTTGAAAAATTGCAAATTTCCCTGGTTTCCATGGAGTAAGAGCCGTTGCTGGGCACGTGATTATGACATCAATGATCATTCAATTGTCGCTACAGGCAAAAGTATTGGTCGGAGAGCAACGCAGATTGCACCATTCGATTTGTCGTCACAAAATACGTCGGATTAGCCTCTTACCAGCAGCACTGGAACAATTTTTCTAATTTTGCATTTTTGCCTGGTATTTTTGTTAATTGAAATCGGCTACACTGTACTCTGTACAATCGCGACTGGTCATTACTATATTCAACTTTTGACTATAAGTTATGTGCCCTTCGGTAGCCCAGAAGACCTGAAATCTTTGGGCTAAGCCCATTTAACTCACCCAGCAATTGCTTTACTTCTAAGTGCAAGACAATCTCAATGTCTTTATCTACGTGTAGAAAAACCACACCATTTGTACGTGAGAAACACAAGGTACTTGATACAGTCTGCTGTAAAAAGTACAACTGACCACTGACCCACATTTATAAGGTGCGAAAAGATGCGGAATTGGGCCAGGCATCGGGAGCTGTTAAAAAATTGCAAATTTCCCTGGTTTCCATGGTGTAAGAGCCGTTGCTGGGCACGTGATTATGACATAAATGATCATTAAATTGTCGCTACAGGCAAAAGTATTGGTCGGAGAGCAACGCGGTTTGCACCGTTCGATTTGTCTTCACAAAATACGTCGGATTAGCCTCTTACCAGCATTACTGGAACAATTTTTCTAATTTTGCATTTTTGCCTGGTCTTTTTGTTAATTGAAATCGGCTACACTGTACTCTGTACAATCGCGACTGGTCATTACTATATTCAACTTTTGACTATAAGTTATGTGCCCTTCGGTAGCCCAGAAGACCTGAAATCTTTGGGCTAAGCCCATTTAACTCACCCAGCAATTGCCTTACTTCTAAGTGCAAGACAATCTCAATGTCTTTATCTACGTGTAGAAAAACCACACCATTTGTACGTGAGAAACACAAGGTACTTGATACAGTCTGCTGTAAAAAGTACAACTGAACACTGACTCACTTCAGTAAGGTGCCAAAAGATGCGGAATTGAGCCAGGCATCGGCAGCTGTTGAAAAATTGCAAATTTCCCTGGTTTCCATGGAGTAAGAGCCGTTGCTGGGCACGTGATTATGACATCAATGATCATTCAATTGTCACAACAGCCAAAAGTATTGGTCGGAGAGCAACGCGGTTTGCACCATTCGATTTCTCGTCACAAAATACGTCGGATTAGCTTCTTACCAGCAGCACTGGAATAGTTTTTTGCACTTTTGCATTTTTGCCTGGTCTTTTTGTTAATTGAAATCGGCTACACTGTACTCTGTACAATCGCGACTGGTCATTACTATATTCAACTTTTAACTATAAGTTATGTGCCCTTCGGTAGCCCAGAAGACGTCAAATCTTTGGGCTAAGCCCATTTAACTCACCCAGCAATTGTCTTACTTCTAAGTGCAAGACAATCTCAATGTCTTTATCTACGTGTAGAAAAACCACACCATTTGTACGTAAAAAACACAAGGTACTTGATACAGTCTGCTGTAAAAAGTACAACTGAACACTGACCCACTTCAGTAAGGTGCCAAAAGATGCGGAATTGAGCCAGGCATCGGCAGCTGTTGAAAAATTGCAAATTTCCCTGGTTTCCATGGAGTAAGAGCCGTTGCTGGGCACGTGATTATGACATAAATGATCATTCAATTGTCACTACAGCCAAAAGTATTGGTCGGAGAGCAACGCGGTTTGCACCATTCGATTTCTCGTCACAAAATACGTCGGATTAGCCTCTTACCAGCAGCACTGGAACAGTTTTTCCAGTTTTGCATTTTTACCTGGTCTTTTTGTTAATTGAAATCGGCTACACTGTACTCTGTACAATCGCGACTGGTCATTACTATATTCAACTTTTGACTATAAGTTATGTGCCCTTCGGTAGCCCAGAAGACGTCAAATCTTTGGACTAAGCCCATTTAACTCACCCAGCAATTGCCTTACTTCTAAGTGCAAGACAATCTCAATGTCTTTATCTACGTGTAGAAAAACCACACCATTTGTACATAAAAAACAGAAGGTACTTGATACAGTCTGCTGTAAAAAGTACAACTGACCACAGACCCACATTAATAAGGTGCCAAAAGATGCGGAATTGGGCCAGGTATCGGCAGCTGTTGAAAAATTGCCAATTTCCCTGGTTTCCATGGAGTAAGAGCCGTTGCTGTGCACGTGATTATGATATAAATGATCATTCAATTGTCACCACAGCCAAAAGTATTGGTCGGAGAGCAACGCGGTTTGCACCATTCGATTTCTCGTCACAAAATACGTCGGATTAGCCTCTTACCAGCAGCACTGGAACAGTTTTTCCACTTTTGCATTTTTACCTGGTCTTTTTGTTAATTGAAATCGGCTACACTGTACTCTGTACAATCGCGACTGGTCATTACTATATTCAACTTTTGACTATAAGTTATGTGCCCTTCGGTAGCCCAGAAGACGTCAAATCTTTGGGGTAAGCCCATTTAACTCACCCAGCAATTGCCTTACTTCTAAGTCGAAGACAATCTCAATGTCTTTATCTACGTGTAGAAAAACCAGACCATTTGTACAGAAAAATCACAAGGTACTTGATACAGTCTGCTGTAAAAAGTACAACTGACCACAGACCCACATTTATAAGGTGCCAAAAGATGCGGAATTGGGCCAGGCATCGGCAGCTGTTACAAAATTGCAAATATCGCTGGTTTCCATGGAGTAAGAGCCGTTGCTGGGCACGTGATTATGATATCAATGATCATTCAATTGTCACTACAGCCAAAAGTATTGGTCGGAGAGCAACGCGGTTTGCACCATTCGATTTCTCGTCACAAAATACGTCGGATTAGCCTCTTACCAGCAGCACTGGAACAGTTTTTCCACTTTTGCATTTTTACCTGGTCTTTTTGTTAATTGAAATCGGCTACACTGTACTCTGTACAATCGCGACTGGTCATTACTATATTCAACTTTTGACTATAAGTTATGTGCCCTTCGGTAGCCCAGAAGACGTCAAATCTTTGGGCTAAGCCCATTTAACTCACCCAGCAATGGCCTTACTTCTAAGTGCAAGACAATCTCAATGTCTTTATCTACGTGTAGAAAAACCACACCATTTGTACATAAAAAACACAAGGTACTTGATACAGTCTGCTGTAAAAAGTACAACTGACCACAGACCCACATTTATAAGGTGCTAAAAGATGCGGAATTGGGCCAGGTATCGGCAGCTGTTGAAAAATGGCCAATTTCCCTGGTTTCCATGGAGTAAGAGCCGTTGCTGTGCACGTGATTATGACATAAATGATCATTCAATTGTCGCTACAGGCAAAAGTATTGGTCGGAGAGCAACGCGGTTTGCACCATTCGATTTCTCGTCACAAAATACGTCGGATTAGCCTCTTACCAGCAGCACTGGAACAATTTTTCCAATTTTGCGTTTTTGCCTGGTCTTTTTGTTAATTGAAATCGGCTACACTGTACTCTGTACAATCGCGACTGGTCATTACTATATTCAACTTTTGACTATAAGTTATGTGCCCTTCGGTAGCCCAGAAGACCTGAAATCTTTGGGCTAAGCCCGTTTAACTCACCCAGCAATTGCCTTACTTCTAAGTCCAAGACAATCTCAATGTCTTTATCTACGTGTAGAAAAACCACACCATTTGTACGTAAAAAACACAAGGTACTTGATACAGTCTGCTGTAAAAAGTACAACTGACCACAGACCCACATTTATAAGGTGCCAAAAGATGCGGAATTCGGCCAGGTATCGGCAGCTGTTGAAAAATTGCAAATTTCCCTGGTTTCCATGGAGTAAGAGCCGTTGCTGTGCACGTGATTATGACATCAATGATCATTCAATTGTCGCTACAGGCAAAAGTATTGGTCGGAGAGCAACTCGGTTTGCACCATTCGATTTCTCGTCACAAAATACGTCGGATTAGCCTCTTACCAGCAGCACTGGAACAGTTTTTCCACTTTTGCATTTTTACCTGGTCTTTTTGTTAATTGAAATCGGCTACACTGTACTCTGTACAATCGCGACTGGTCATTACTATATTCAACTTTTGACTATAAGTTATGTGCCCTTCGGTAGCCCAGAAGACTTCAAATCTTTGGGCCAAGCCCATTTAACTCACCCAGCAATTGCCTTACTTCTAAGTGCAAGACAATCTCAATGTCTTTATCTACGTGTAGAAAAACCACACCATTTGTACGTGAAAAACACAAGGTACTTGATACAGTCTGCTGTAAAAAGTACAACTAAACACTGACCCACAATTATAAGGTGCCAAAAGATGCGGAATTGGGCCAGTTATCGGCAGCTGTTGAAAAATTGCCAATTTCCCTGGTTTCCATGGAGTAAGAGCCGTTGCTGGGCACGTGATTATGACATCAATGATCATTCAATTGTCACTACAGCCAAAAGTATTGGTCGGAGAGCAACGCGGATTGCACCATTCATTCGATTTCTCGTCAGAAAATACGTCGGATTAGCCTCTTACCAGCAGCACTGGAACAGTTTTTCCACTTTTGCATTTTTGCCTGGTCTTTTTGTTAATTGAAATCGGCTACACTGTACTCTGTACAATCGCGAGTGGTCATCACTATATTCAACTTTTGACTATAAGTTATGTGCCCTTCGGTAGCCCAGAAGACGTCAAATCTTTGGGCTAAGCCCATTTAACTCACCCAGCAATTGTCTTACTTCTAAGTGCAAGACAATCTCAATGTCTTTATCTACGTGTAGAAAAACCACACCATTTGTACGTGAAAAACACAAGGTACTTGATACAGTCTACTGTGAAAAGTACAACTAAACACTGACGCACATTTATAAGGTGCCAAATAATGCGGAATTGGGCCAGGCATCGGCAGCTTTTAAAAAATTGCAAATATCCCTGGTTTCCATGGAGTAAGAGCCGTTGCTGTGCACGTGATTATGACATCAATGATCATTGAATTGTCGCTACAGCCAAAAGTATTGGTCGGAGACAAACGCGGTTTGCACCATTCGATTTCTCGTCACAAAATACGTCGGATTAGCCTCTTACCAGCAGCACTGGAACAGTTTTTCCACTTTTGCATTTTTGCCTGGTCTTTTTGTTAATTGAAATCGGCTACACTGTACTCTGTACAATCTCGACTGGTCATTACTATATTCAACTTTTGACTATAAGTTATGTGCCCTTCGGTAGCCCAGAAGACCTGAAATCTTTGGGCTAAGCCCATTTAACTCACCCAGCAATTGCCTTACTTCTAAGTGCAAGACAATCTCAATGTCTTTATCTACTTGTAGAAAAACCACACCACTTGTACGTGAAAAAAACAAGGTACTTGATACAGTCTGCTGTAAAAAGTACAACTGAACACTGACCCACTTCAGTAAGGTGCCAAAAGATGCGGAATTGAGCCAGGCATCGGCGGCTGTTGAAAAATTGCAAGTATCCCTGGTTTCCATGGAGTAAGAGCCGTTGCTGGGCACGTGATTATGACATAAATGATCATTCAATTGTCACTACAGCCAAAAGTATTGGTCGGAGAGCAACGCGGTTTGCACCATTCAATTTCTCGTCACAAAATACGTCGGATTAGCCTCTTACCAGCAGCACTGGAACAGTTTTTCCAGTTTTGCATTTTTACCTGGTCTTTTTGTTAATTGAAATCGGCTACACTGTACTCTGTACAATCGCGACTGGTCATTACTATATTCAACTTTTGACTATAAGTTATGTGCCCTTCGGTAGCCCAGAAGACCTGAAATCTTTGGGCTAAGCCCATTAAACTCACCCAGCAATTGTCTTACTTCTAAGTGCAAGACAATCTCAATGTCTTTATCTACGTGTAGAAAAACCACACCATTTGCACATAAAAAACACAAGGTACTTGATACAGTCTGCTGTAAAAAGTACAACTGACCACAGACCCACATTTATAAGGTGCCAAAAGATGCGGAATTGGGCCAGGTATCGGCAGCTGTTGAAAAATTGCCAATTTCCCTGGTTTCCATGGAGTAAGAGCCGTTGCTGTGCACGTGATTATGACATAAATGATCATTAAATTGTCGCTACAGGCAAAAGTATTGGTCGGAGAGCAACGCGGTTTGCACCATTCGATTTCTCGTCACAAAATACGTCGGATTAGCCTCTTACCAGCAGCACTGGAACAATTTTTCCAATTTTGCGTTTTTGCCTGGTCTTTTTGTTAATTGAAATCGGCTACACTGTACTCTGTACAATCGCGACTGGTCATTACTATATTCAACTTTTGACTATAAGTTATGTGCCCTTCGGTAGCCCAGAAGACCTGAAATCTTTGGGCTAAGGCCATTTAACTCACCCAGCAATTGCCTTACTTCTAAGTGCAAGACAATCTCAATGTCTTTATCTACGTGTAGAAAAACCACACCATTTGTACGTGAAAAACACAAGGTACTTGATACAGTCTGCTGTAAAAAGTACAACTGACCACAGACCCACATTTAAAAGGTGCCAAAAGATGCGGAATTGGGCCAGGTATCGGCAGCTGTTGAAAAATTGCAAATTTCCCTGGTTTCCATGGAGTAAGAGCCGTTGCTGGGCACGTGATTATGACATCAATGATCATTCAATTGTCACTACAGGCAAAAGTATTGGTCGGAGAGCAACTCGGTTTGCACCATTCGATTTCTCGTCACAAAATACGTCGGATTAGCCTCTTACCAGCAGCACTGGAACAGTTTTTCCAGTTTTGCATTTTTACCTGGTCTTTTTGTTAATTGAAATCGGCTACACTGTACTCTGTACAATCGCGACTGGTCATTACTATATTCAACTTTTGACTATAAGTTATGTGCCCTTCGGTAGCCCAGAAGACTTCAAATCTTTGGGCCAAGCCCATTTAACTCACCCAGCAATTGCCTTACTTCTAAGTGCAAGACAATCTCAATGTCTTTATCTACGTGTAGAAAAACCACACCATTTGTACGTGAAAAACACAAGGTACTTGATACAGTCTGCTGTAAAAAGTACAACTAAACACTGACCCACAATTATAAGGTGCCAAAAGATGCGGAATTGGGCCAGTTATCGGCAGCTGTTGAAAAATTGCCAATTTCCCTGGTTTCCATGGAGTAAGAGCCGTTGCTGGGCACGTGATTATGACATCAATGATCATTCAATTGTCACTACAGCCAAAAGTATTGGTCGGAGAGCAACGCGGATTGCACCATTTATTCGATTTCTCGTCACAAAATACGTCGGATTAGCCTCTTACCAGCAGCACTGGAACAGTTTTTCCAGTTTTGCATTTTTACCTGGTCTTTTTTGTTAATTGAAATCGGCTACACTGTACTCTGTACAATCGCGAGTGGTCATTACTATATTTAACTTTTGACTATAAGTTATGTGCCCTTCGGTAGCCCAGAAGACGTCAAATCTTTGGGCTAAGCCCATTTAACTCACCCAGCAATTGTCTTACTTCTAAGTGCAAGACAATCTCAATGTCTTTATCTACGTGTAGAAAAACCACACCATTTGTACGTGAAAAACACAAGGTACTTGATACAGTCTACTGTGAAAAGTACAACTAAACACTGACCCACATTTATAAGGTGCCAAATAATGCGGAATTGGGCCAGGCATCGGCAGCTTTTAAAAAATTGCAAATATCCCTGGTTTCCATGGAGTAAGAGCCGTTGCTGGGCACGTGATTATGACATCAATGATCATTGAATTGTCGCTACAGCCAAAAGTATTGGTCGGAGACAAACGCGGTTTGCACCATTCGATTTCTCGTCACAAAATACGTCGGATTAGCCTCTTACCAGCAGCACTGGAACAGTTTTTCCACTTTTGCATTTTTGCCTGGTCTTTTTGTTAATTGAAATCGGCTACACTGTACTCTGTACAATCTCGACTGGTCATTACTATATTCAACTTTTGACTATAAGTTATGTGCCCTTCGGTAGCCCAGAAGACCTGAAATCTTTGGGCTAAGCCCATTTAACTCACCCAGCAATTGTCTTACTTCTAAGTGCAAGACAATCTCAATGTCTTTATCTACTTGTAGAAAAACCACACCACTTGTACGTGAAAAAAACAAGGTACTTGATACTGTCTGCTGTAAAAAGTACAACTGAACACTGACCCACTTCAGTAAGGTGCCAAAAGATGCGGAATTGAGCCAGGCATCGGCGGCTGTTGAAAATTGCAAGTATCCCTGGTTTCCATGGAGTAAGAGCCGTTGCTGGGCACGTGATTATGACATAAATGATCATTCAATTGTCACTACAGCCAAAAGTATTGGTCGGAGAGCAACGCGGTTTGCACCATTCAATTTCTCGTCACAAAATACGTCGGATTAGCCTCTTACCAGCAGCAACTGGAACAGTTTTTCCAGTTTTGCATTTTTGCCTGGTCTTTTTGTTAATTGAAATCGGCTACACTGTACTCTGTACAATCGCGACTGGTCATTACTATATTCAACTTTTGACTATAAGTTATGTGCCCTTCGGTAGCCCAGAAGACCTGAAATCTTTGGGCTAAGCCCATTAAACTCACCCAGCAATTGTCTTACTTCTAAGTGCAAGACAATCTCAATGTCTTTATCTACGTGTAGAAAAACCACACCATTTGCACATAAAAAACACAAGGTACTTGATACCAGTCTGCTGTAAAAAGTACAACTAAACACTGACCCACATTTATAAGGTGCCAAAAGATGCGGAATTGGGCCAGGTATCGGCAGCTGTTGAAAAATTGCCAATTTCCCTGGTTTCCATGGAGTAAGAGCCGTTTGCTGGGCACGTGATTATGACATAAATGATCATTCAATTGTCACTACAGCCAAAAGTATTGGTCGGAGAGCAACGCGGATTGCACCATTCGATTTCTCGTCACAAAATACGTCGGATTAGCCTCTTACCAGCAGCACTGGAACAGTTTTTCCACTTTTGCATTTTTGCCTGGTCTTTTTGTTAATTGAAATCGGCTACACTGTACTCTGTACAATCGCGACTGGTCATTACTATATTCAACTTTTGACTATAAGTTATGTGCCCTTCGGTAGCCCAGAAGACGTCAAATCTTTGGGCTAAGCCCATTTAACTCACCCAGCAATTGTCTTACTTCTAAGTGCAAGACAATCTCAATGTCTTTATCTACGTGTAGAAAAACCACACCATTTGTACGTGAAAACACAAGGTACTTGATACAGTCTGCTGTAAAAAGTACAACTGAACACTGACCCACTTCAGTAAGGTGCCAAAAGATGCGGAATTGAGCCAGGCATCGGCAGCTGTTAAAAAATTGCAAAGTTCCCTGGTTTCCATGGAGTAAGAGCCGCTGCTGGGCACGTGATTATGACATAAATGATCATTCAATTTTCACTACAGGCAAAAGTATTAGTCGGACAGCAACGCGGTTTGCACCATTCGATTTCCGTCACAAAATACGTCGGATTAGCGCTCTTACCAGCAGCACTGGAACAGTTTTTCCACTTTTGCATTTTTGCCTGGTCTTTTTGTTAATTGAAATCGGCTACACTGTACTCTGTACAATCGCGACTGGTCATTACTATATTCAACTTTTGACTATAAGTTATGTGCCCTTCGGCAGCCCAGAAGACCTGAAATCTTTGGGCCAAGCCCATTTAACTCACCCAGCAATTGTCTTACTTCTAAGTCCAAGACAATCTCAATGTCTTTATCTACGTGTAGAAAAACCACACCATTTGTACGTGAAAAACACAAGGTACTTGATACAGTCTGCTGTTAAAAGTACAACTGAACACTGACCCACTTCAGTAAGGTGCCAAAAGATGCGGAATTGAGCCAGGCATCGGCAGCTGTTAAAAAATTGCAAGTTCCCTGGTTTCCATGGAGTAAGAGCCGCTGCTGGGCACGTGATTATGACATAAATGATCATTCAATTTTCACTACAGGCAAAAGTATTAGTCGGACAGCAACGCGGTTTGCACCATTCGATTTCTCGTCACAAAATACGTCGGATTAGCCTCTTACCAGCAGCACTGGAACAGTTTTTCCACTTTTGCATTTTTGCCTGGTCTTTTTGTTAATTGAAATCGGCTACACTGTACTCTGTACAATCGCGACTGGTCATTACTATATTCAACTTTTGACTATAAGTTATGTGCCCTTCGGTAGCCCCAGAAGACGTCAAATCTTTGGGCTAAGCCCATTTAACTCACCCAGCAATTGTCTTACTTCTAAGTGCAAGACAATCTCAATGTCTTTATCTCCGTGTAGAAAAACCACACCATTTGTACGTGAAAAACACAAGGTACTTGATACAGTCTGCTGTAAAAAGTACAACTGAACACTGACCCACTTCAGTAAGGTGCCAAAAGATGCGGAATTGAGCCAGGCATCGGCAGCTGTTAAAAAATTGCAAAGTTCCCTGGTTTCCATGGAGTAAGAGCCGCTGCTGGGCACGTGATTATGACATAAATGATCATTCAATTTTCACTACAGGCAAAAGTATTAGTCGGACAGCAACGCGGTTTGCACCATTCGATTTCTCGTCACAAAATACGTCGGATTAGCCTCTTACCAGCAGCACTGGAACAGTTTTTCCACTTTTGCATTTTTGCCTGGTCTTTTTGTTAATTGAAATCGGCTACACTGTACTCTGTACAATCGCGACTGGTCATTACTATATTCAACTTTTGACTATAAGTTATGTGCCCTTCGGTAGCCCAGAAGACCTGAAATCTTTGGGCCAAGCCCATTTTAACTCACCCCAGCAATTGTCTTACTTCTAAGTCCAAGACAATCTCAATGTCTTTATCTACGTGTAGAAAAACCACACCATTTGTACGTGAAAAACACAAGGTACTTGATACAGTCCTGCTGTTAAAAGTACAACTGACCACAGACCCACATGAATAAGGTGCCAAAAGATGCGGAATTGAGCCAGGTATCGGCAGCTGTTGAAAATTGCAAATTTCCCTGGTTTCCATGGAGTAAAGAGCCGTTGCTGGGCACGTGATTATGACATAAATGATCATTCAATTGTCACTACAGCCAAAAGTATTGGTCGGAGAGCAACGCGGATTGCACCATTCGATTTCTCCTCACAAAATACGTTGGATTAGCCTCTTACCAGCAGCACTGGAACAGTTTTTCCAGTTTTGCATTTTTGCCTGGTCTTTTTGTTAATTGAAATCGGCTACACTGTACTCTGTACAATCGCGACTGGTCATTACTATATTCAACTTTTGACTATAAGTTATGTGCCCTTCGGTAGCCCAGAAGACTTCAAATCTTTGGGCCAAGCCCATTTAACTCACCCAGCAATTGCCTTACTTCTAAGTGCAAGACAATCTCAATGTCTTTATCTACGTGTAGAAAAACCACACCATTTGTACGTGAAAAACACAAGGTACTTGATACAGTCTGCTGTAAAAAGTACAACTAAACACTGACCCACAATTATAAGGTGCCAAAAGATGCGGAATTGGGCCAGTTATCGGCAGCTGTTGAAAAATTGCCAATTTCCCTGGTTTCCATGGAGTAAGAGCCGTTGCTGGGCACGTGATTATGACATCAATGATCATTCAATTGTCACTACAGCCAAAAGTATTGGTCGGAGAGCAACGCGGATTGCACCATTCATTCGATTTCTCGTCACAAAATACGTCGGATTAGCCTCTTACCAGCAGCACTGGAACAGTTTTTCCACTTTTGCATTTTTGCCTGGTCTTTTTGTTAATTGAAATCGGCTACACTGTACTCTGTACAATCGCGAGTGGTCATTACTATATTTAACTTTTGACTATAAGTTATGTGCCCTTCGGTAGCCCAGAAGACGTCAAATCTTTGGGCTAAGCCCATTTAACTCACCCAGCAATTGTCTTACTTCTAAGTGCAAGACAATCTCAATGTCTTTATCTACGTGTAGAAAAACCACACCATTTGTACGTGAAAAACACAAGGTACTTGATACAGTCTACTGTGAAAAGTACAACTAAACACTGACCCACATTTATAAGGTGCCAAAAGATGCGGAATTGGGCCAGGCATCGGCAGCTTTTAAAAAATTGCAAATATCCCTGGTTTCCATGGAGTAAGAGCCGTTGCTGGGCACGTGATTATGACATCAATGATCATTGAATTGTCGCTACAGCCAAAAGTATTGGTCGGAGACAAACGCGGTTTGCACCATTCGATTTCTCGTCACAAAATACGTCGGATTAGCCTCTTACCAGCAGCACTGGAACAGTTTTTCCACTTTTGCATTTTTGCCTGGTCTTTTTGTTAATTGAAATCGGCTACACTGTACTCTGTACAATCTCGACTGGTCATTACTATATTCAACTTTTGACTATAAGTTATGTGCCCTTCGGTAGCCCAGAAGACCTGAAATCTTTGGGCTAAGCCCATTTAACTCACCCAGCAATTGCCTTACTTCTAAGTGCAAGACAATCTCAATGTCTTTATCTACTTGTAGAAAAACCACACCACTTGTACGTGAAAAAAACAAGGTACTTGATACAGTCTGCTGTAAAAAGTACAACTGAACACTGACCCACTTCAGTAAGGTGCCAAAAGATGCGGAATTGAGCCAGGCATCGGCGGCTGTTGAAAAATTGCAAGTATCCCTGGTTTCCATGGAGTAAGAGCCGTTGCTGGGCACGTGATTATGACATAAATGATCATTCAATTGTCACTACAGCCAAAAGTATTGGTCGGAGAGCAACGCGGTTTGCACCATTCAATTTCTCGTCACAAAGTACGTCGGATTAGCCTCTTACCAGCAGCACTGGAACAGTTTTTCCAGTTTTGCATTTTTACCTGGTCTTTTTGTTAATTGAAATCGGCTACACTGTACTCTGTACAATCGCGACTGGTCATTACTATATTCAACTTTTGACTATAAGTTATGTGCCCTTCGGTAGCCCAGAAGACCTGAAATCTTTGGGCTAAGCCCATTAAACTCACCCAGCAATTGTCTTACTTCTAAGTGCAAGACAATCTCAATGTCTTTATCTACGTGTAGAAAAACCACACCATTTGCACATAAAAAACACAAGGTACTTGATACAGTCTGCTGTAAAAAGTACAACTAAACACTGACCCCACATTTATAAGGTGCCAAAAGATGCGGAATTGGGCCAGGTATCGGCAGCTGTTGAAAAATTGCCAATTTCCCTGGTTTCCATGGAGTAAGAGCCGTTGCTGGGCACGTGATTATGACATCAATGATCATTGAATTGTCACTACAGCCAAAAGTATTGGTCGGAGAGCAACGCGGATTGCACCATTCGATTTCTCGTCACAAAATACGTCGGATTAGCCTCTTACCAGCAGCACTGGAACAGTTTTTCCACTTTTGCATTTTTGCCTGGTCTTTTTGTTATTTGAAATCGGCTACACTGTACTCTGTACAATCGCGAGTGGTCATTACTATATTTAACTTTTGACTATAAGTTATGTGCCCTTCGGTAGCCCAGAAGACGTCAAATCTTTGGGCTCAGCCCATTTAACTCACCCAGCAATTGTCTTACTTCTAAGTCCAAGACAATCTCAAAGTCTTTATCTACGTGTAGAAAAACCACACCATTTGTACGTGAAAAACACAAGGTACTTGATACAGTCTACTGTAAAAAGTACAACTAAACACTGACCCACATTTCTAAGGTGCCAAAAGATGCGGAATTGGGCCAGGCATCGGCAGCTGTTAAAAAATTGCAAATATCCCTGGTTTCCATGGAGTAAGAGCCGTTGCTGGGCACGTGATTATGACATAAATGATCATTGAATTGTCACTACAGCCAAAAGTATTGGTCGGAGAGCAACGCGGTTTGCACCATTCGATTTCTCGTCACAAAATACGTCGGATTAGCCTCTTACCAGCAGCACTGGAACAGTTTTTCCACTTTTGCATTTTTGCCTGGTCTTTTTGTTAATTGAAATCGGCTACACTGTACTCTGTACAATCGCGACTGGTCATTACTATATTCAACTTTTGACTATAAGTTATGTGCCCTTCGGTAGCCCAGAAGACGTCAAATCTTTGGGCTCAGCCCATTTAACTCACCCAGCAATTGTCTTACTTCTAAGTCCAAGACAATCTCACGGTCTTTATCTACGTGTAGAAAAACCACAACATTTGTACGTGAAAAACACAAGGTACTTGATACAGTCTGCTGTAAAAAGTACAACTGAACACTGACCCACTTCAGTAAGGTGCCAAAAGATGCGGAATTGAGCCAGGCATCGGCAGCTGTTAAAAAATTGTAAAGTTCCCTGGTTTCCATGGAGTAAGAGCCGTTGCTGGGCACGTGATTATGACATAAATGATCATTCAATTTTCACTACAGGCAAAAGTATTAGTCGGAGAGCAACGCGGTTTGCACCATTCGATTTCTCCTCACAAAATACGTCGGATTAGCCTCTTACCAGCAGCACTGGAACAGTTTTTGCACTTTTGCATTTTTGCCTGGTCTTTTTGTTAATTGAAATCGGCTACACTGTACTCTGTACAATCGCGACTGGTCATTACTATATTCAACTTTTGACTATAAGTTATGTGCCCTTCGGTAGCCCAGAAGACCTGAAATCTTTGGGCCAAGCCCATTTAACTCACCCAGCAATTGTCTTACTTCTAAGTCCAAGACAATCTCAATGTCTTTATCTACGTGTAGAAAAACCACACCATTTGTACGTGAAAAACACAAGGTACTTGATACAGTCTGCTGTTAAAAGTACAACTGACCACAGACCCACATTTATAAGGTGCCAAAAGATGCGGAATTGAGCCAGGTATCGGCAGCTGTTGAAAAATTGCAAATTTCCCTGGTTTCCATGGAGTAAGAGCCGTTGCTGGGCACGTGATTATGACATAAATGATCATTCAATTGTCACTACAGCCAAAAGTATTGGTCGGAGAGCAACGCGGTTTGCACCATTCGATTTCTCGTCACAAAATACGTCGGATTAGCCTCTTACCAGCAGCACTGGAACAGTTTTTCCAGTTTTGCATTTTTACCTGGTCTTTTTGTTAATTGAAATCGGCTACACTGTACTCTGTACAATCGCGACTGGTCATTACTATATTCAACTTTTGACTATAAGTTATGTGCCCTTCGGTAGCCCAGAAGACGTCAAATCTTTGGGCCAAGCCCATTTAACTCACCCAGCAATTGTCTTACTTCTAAGTGCAAGACAATCTCAATGTCTTTATCTACGTGTAGAAAAACCACACCATTTGTACGTGAAAAACACAAGGTACTTGATACAGTCTGCTGTAAAAAGTACAACTGAACACTGACCCACTTTAGTAAGGTGCCAAAAGAAGCGGAATTGAGCCAGGCATCGGCAGCTGTTGAAAAATTGCAAACTTCCCTGGTTTCCATGGAGTAAGAGCCGTTGCTGTGCACGTGATTATGACATAAATGATCATTCAATTGTTACTACAGCCAAAAGTATTGGTCGGAGAGCAACGCAGTTTGCACCATTCGATTTCTCGTCACAAAATACGTCGGATTAGCCTCTTACCAGCAGCACTGAAAGAGTTTTTCCTCTTTTGCATTTTTGCCTGGTCTTTTTGTTAATTGAAATCGGCTACACTGTACTCTGTACAATCTCGACTGGTCATTACTATATTCAACTTTTGACTATAAGTTATGTGCCCTTCGGTAGCCCAGAAGACCTGAAATCTTTGGGCTCAGCCCATTTAACTCACCCAGCAATTGCCTTAGTTCTGAGTGCAAGACAATCTCAATGTCTTTATCTACGTGTAGAAAAACCACACCATTTGTACATAAAAAACACAAGGTACTTGATACAGTCTGCTGTAAAAAGTACAACTGAACACTGACCAACTTCAGTAAGGTGCCAAAAGATGCGGAATTGAGCCAGACATCGGCAGCTGTTGAAAAATTGCAAATTTCCCTGGTTTCCATGGAGTAAGAGCCGTTGCTGGGCACGTGATTATGACATAAATGATCATTCAATTGTCGCTACAGCCAAAAGTATTGGTCGGAGAGCAACGCGGTTTGCACCATTCGATTTCTCGTAACAAAATACGTCGGATTAGCCTCTTATCAGCAGCACTGGAACAGTTTTTCCACTTTTGCATTTTTGTCTGGTCTTTTTGTTAATTGAAATCGGCTACACTGTACTATGTACAATCGCGACTGGTCATTACTATATTCAACTTTTGACTATAAGTTATGTGCCCTTCGGTAGCCCAGAAGACGTCAAATCTTTGGGCTCAGCCCATTTAACTCACCCAGCAATTGTCTTACTTCTAAGTGCAAGACAATCTCAATGTCTTTATCTACGTGTAGAAAAACCACACCATTTGTACATGAAAAACACAAGGTACTTGATACAGTCTGCTGTAAAAAGTACAACTAAACACTGACCCACATGAATAAGGTGCCAAAAGATGCGGAATTGGGCCAGGCATCGGCAGCTGTTAAAAATTGCAAATATCCCTGGTTTCCATGGAGTAAGAGCCGTTGCTGGGCACGTGATTATGACATCAATGATCATTCAATTGTCGCTACAGCCAAAATTATTGGTCGGAGAGCAACGCGGTTTGCACCATTCGATTTCTCGTCACAAAATACGTCGGATTAGCTTCTTACCAGCAGCACTGGAACAGTTTTTCCAGTTTTGCATTTTTACCTGGTCTTTTTGTTAATTGAAATCGGCTACACTGTACTCTGTACAATCGCGACTGGTCATTACTATATTCAACTTTTGACTATAAGTTATGTGCCCTTCGGTAGCCCAGAAGACGTCAAATCTTTGGGCTAAGCCCATTTAACTCACCCAGCAATTGTCTTACTTCTAAGTCCAAGACAATCTCAATGTCTTTATCTACTTGTAGAAAAACCACACCATTTGTACGTGAAAAACACAAGGTACTTGATACAGTCTGATGTAAAAAGTACAACTGACCACAGACCCACATTTATAAGGTGCCAAAAGATGCGGAATTGGGCCAGGCATCCGCAGCTGTTAAAAAATTGCAAATATCCCTGGTTTCCATGGAGTAAGAGCCGTTGCTGGGCACGTGATTATGACATCAATATTCATTGAATTGTCGCTACAGCCAAAAGTTTTGGTCGGAGAGCAACGCGGTTTGCACCATTCGATTTCTCGTCGCAAAATACGTCGGATTAGCCTCTTACCAGCAGCACTGGATCAGTTTTTTCCACTTTTGCATTTTTGCCTGGTCTTTTTGTTAATTGAAATCGGCTACACTGTACTCTGTACAATCGCAACTGGTCATTACTATATTCAACTTTTGACTATAAGTTATGTGCCCTTCGGTAGCCCAGAAGACCTGAAATCTTTGGGCTAAGCCCATTTAACTCACCCAGCAATTGTCTAACTTCTAAGTGCAAGACAATCTCAATGTCTTTATCTACGTGTAGAAAAACCACACCATTTGTACGTGAAAAACACAAGGTACTTGATACAGTCTGCTGTAAAAAGTACAACTAAACACTGACCCACATTTATAAGGTGCCAAAAGATGCGGAATTGGGCCAGGCATCGGCAGCTGTTAAAAAATTGCAAATATCCCTGGTTTCCATGGAGTAAGAGCCGTTGCTGGGTACGTGATTATGATATAAATGATCATTGAATTGTCGCTACAGCCAAACGTATTGGTCGGAGAGCAACGCGGTTTGCACCATTCGATTTCTCGTCACAAAATACGTTGGATTAGCCTCTTATTAGCAGCACTGGAACAGTTTTTCCACTTTTGCATTTTTGCCTGGTCTTTTTGTTAATTGAAGTCGGCTACACTGTACTCTGTACAATCGCGACTGGTCATTACTATATTCAACTTTTGACTATAAGTTATGTGCCCTTCGGTAGCCCAGAAGACCTGAAATCTTTGGGCTAAGCCCATTAAACTCACCCAGCAATTGCCTTAGTTCTAAGTGCAAGACAATCTCAATGTCTTTATCTACGTGTAGAAAAACCACACCATTTGTACGTGAAAAACACAAGGTACTTGATACAGTCTGCTGTAAAAAGTACAACTGAACACTGACCCACTTCAGTAAGGTGCCAAAAGATGCGGAATTGAGCCAGACATCGGCAGCTGTTGAAAAATTGCAAATTTCCCTGGTTTCCATGGAGTAAGAGCCGTTGGTGGGCACGTGATTATGACATAAATGATCATTCAATTGTCGCTACAGCCAAAAGTATTGGTCGGAGAGCAACGCGGTTTGCACCATTCGATTTCTCGTAACAAAATACGTCGTATTAGCCTCTTACCAGCAGCACTGGGACAGTTTTTCCAGTTTTGCACTTTTGCCTGGTCTTTTTGTTAATTGAAATCGGCTAAACTGTACTATGTACAATCGCGACTGGTCATTACTATATTCAACTTTTAACTATAAGTTATGTGCCCTTCGGTAGCCCAGAAGACCTGAAATCTTTGGGCCAAGCCCATTTAACTCACCGAGCAAATGTCTTACTTCTAAGTCCAAGACAATCTCAATGTCTTTATCTACGTGTAGAAAAACCAGACCAATTGTACATAAAAAAACACAAGGTACTTGATACAGTCTGCTGTAAAAAGTACAACTAAACACTAACCCACATTCATAAGGTGCCAAAAGATGCGGAATTGGGCCAGGCATCCGCAGCTGTTAAAAAATTGCAAATATCCCTGGTTTCCATGGAGTAAGAGCCGTTGCTGGGCACGTGATTATGACATCAATATTCACTGAATTGTCGCTACAGCCAAAAGTATTGGTCGGAGAGCAACGCGGTTTGCACCATTCGATTTCTCGTCACAAAATACGTCGGATTAGCCTCTTATCAGCAGCACTGGAACAGTTTTTCCACTTTTGCATTTTTGTCTGGTCTTTTTGTTAATTGAAATCGGCTACACTGTACTATGTACAATCGCGACTGGTCATTACTATATTCAACTTTTCACTATAAGTTATGTGCCCTTCGGTAGCCCAGAAGACGTCAAATCTTTGCGCTCAGCCCATTTAACTCACCCAGCAATTGTCTTACTTCTAAGTGCAAGACAATCTCAATGTCTTTATCTACGTGTAGAAAAACCACACCATTTGTACATGAAAAACACAAGGTACTTGATACAGTCTGCTGTAAAAAGTACAACTAAACACTGACCCACATGAATAAGGTGCCAAAAGATGCGGAATTGGGCCAGGCATCGGCAGCTGTTAAAAATTGCAAATATCCCTGGTTTCCATGGAGTAAGAGCCGTTGGTGGGCACGTGATTATGACATAAATGATCATTCAATTGTCGCTACAGCCAAAAGTATTGTCGGAGAACAACGCGGTTTGCACCATTCGATTTCTCGTAACAAAATACGTCGCATTAGCCTCTTACCAGCAGCACTGGGACAGTTTTTCCAGTTTTGCACTATTGCCTGGTCTTTTTGTTAATTGAAATCGGCTAAACTGTACTATGTACAATCGCGACTGGTCATTACTATATTCAACTTTTGACTATAAGTTATGTGCCCTTCGGTAGCCCAGAAGACGTCAAATCTTTGGGCTAAGCCCATTTAACTCACCCAGCAATTGTCTTACTTCTAAGTCCAAGACAATCTCAATGTCTTTATCTACTTGTAGAAAAACCACACCATTTGTACGTGAAAAACACAAGGTACTTGATACAGTCTGATGTAAAAAGTACAACTGACCACAGACCCACATTTATAAGGTGCCAAAAGATGCGGAATTGGGCCAGGCATCCGCAGCTGTTAAAAAATTGCAAATATCCCTGGTTTCCATGGAGTAAGAGCCGTTGCTGGGCACGTGATTATGACATCAATATTCATTGAATTGTCGCTACAGCCAAAAGTTTTGGTCGGAGAGCAACGCGGTTTGCACCATTCGATTTCTCGTCGCAAAATACGTCGGATTAGCCTCTTACCAGCAGCACTGGATCAGTTTTTCCACTTTTGCATTTTTGCCTGGTCTTTTTGTTAATTGAAATCGGCTACACTGTACTCTGTACAATCGCAACTGGTCATTACTATATTCAACTTTTGACTATAAGTTATGTGCCCTTCGGTAGCCCAGAAGACCTGAAATCTTTGGGCTAAGCCCATTTAACTCACCCAGCAATTGTCTAACTTCTAAGTGCAAGACAATCTCAATGTCTTTATCTACGTGTAGAAAAACCACACCATTTGTACGTGAAAAACACAAGGTACTTGATACAGTCTGCTGTAAAAAGTACAACTAAACACTGACCCACATTTATAAGGTGCCAAAAGATGCGGAATTGGGCCAGGCATCGGCAGCTGTTAAAAAATTGCAAATATCCCTGGTTTCCATGGAGTAAGAGCCGTTGCTGGGTACGTGATTATGATATAAATGATCATTGAATTGTCGCTACAGCCAAACGTATTGGTCGGAGAGCAACGCGGTTTGCACCATTCGATTTCTCGTCACAAAATACGTTGGATTAGCCTCTTATTAGCAGCACTGGAACAGTTTTTTCCACTTTTGCATTTTTGCCTGGTCTTTTTGTTAATTGAAGTCGGCTACACTGTACTCTGTACAATCGCGACTGGTCATTACTATATTCAACTTTTGACTATAAGTTATGTGCCCTTCGGTAGCCCAGAAGACCTGAAATCTTTGGGCTAAGCCCATTAAACTCACCCAGCAATTGCCTTAGTTCTAAGTGCAAGACAATCTCAATGTCTTTATCTACGTGTAGAAAAACCACACCATTTGTACGTGAAAAACACAAGGTACTTGATACAGTCTGCTGTAAAAAGTACAACTGAACACTGACCCACTTCAGTAAGGTGCCAAAAGATGCGGAATTGAGCCAGACATCGGCAGCTGTTGAAAAATTGCAAATTTCCCTGGTTTCCATGGAGTAAGAGCCGTTGGTGGGCACGTGATTATGACATAAATGATCATTGAATTGTCGCTACAGCCAAAAGTATTGGTCGGAGAGCAACGCGGTTTGCACCATTCGATTTCTCGTCACAAAATACGTCGGATTAGCTTCTTACCAGCAGCACTGGAACAGTTTTTCCAGTTTTGCATTTTTACCTGGTCTTTTTGTTAATTGAAATCGGCTACACTGTACTCTGTACAATCGCGACTGGTCATTACTATATTCAACTTTTGACTATAAGTTATGTGCCCTTCGGTAGCCCAGAAGACGTCAAATCTTTGGGCTAAGCCCATTTAACTCACCCAGCAATTGTCTTACTTCTAAGTCCAAGACAATCTCAATGTCTTTATCTACTTGTAGAAAAACCACACCATTTGTACGTGAAAAACACAAGGTACTTGATACAGTCTGATGTAAAAAGTACAACTGACCACAGACCCACATTTATAAGGTGCCAAAAGATGCGGAATTGGGCCAGGCATCCGCAGCTGTTAAAAAATTGCAAATATCCCTGGTTTCCATGGAGTAAGAGCCGTTGCTGGGCACGTGATTATGACATCAATATTCATTGAATTGTCGCTACAGCCAAAAGTTTTGGTCGGAGAGCAACGCGGTTTGCACCATTCGATTTCTCGTCGCAAAATACGTCGGATTAGCCTCTTACCAGCAGCACTGGATCAGTTTTTCCACTTTTGCATTTTTGCCTGGTCTTTTTGTTAATTGAAATCGGCTACACTGTACTCTGTACAATCGCAACTGGTCATTACTATATTCAACTTTTGACTATAAGTTATGTGCCCTTCGGTAGCCCAGAAGACCTGAAATCTTTGGGCTAAGCCCATTTAACTCACCCAGCAATTGTCTAACTTCTAAGTGCAAGACAATCTCAATGTCTTTATCTACGTGTAGAAAAACCACACCATTTGTACGTGAAAAACACAAGGTACTTGATACAGTCTGCTGTAAAAAGTACAACTAAACACTGACCCACATTTATAAGGTGCCAAAAGATGCGGAATTGGGCCAGGCATCGGCAGCTGTTAAAAAATTGCAAATATCCCTGGTTTCCATGGAGTAAGAGCCGTTGCTGGGTACGTGATTATGATATAAATGATCATTGAATTGTCGCTACAGCCAAACGTATTGGTCGGAGAGCAACGCGGTTTGCACCATTCGATTTCTCGTCACAAAATACGTTGGATTAGCCTCTTATTAGCAGCACTGGAACAGTTTTTCCACTTTTGCATTTTTGCCTGGTCTTTTTGTTAATTGAAGTCGGCTACACTGTACTCTGTACAATCGCGACTGGTCATTACTATATTCAACTTTTGACTATAAGTTATGTGCCCTTCGGTAGCCCAGAAGACCTGAAATCTTTGGGCTAAGCCCATTAAACTCACCCAGCAATTGCCTTAGTTCTAAGTGCAAGACAATCTCAATGTCTTTATCTACGTGTAGAAAAACCACACCATTTGTACGTGAAAAACACAAGTACTTGATACAGTCTGCTGTAAAAAGTACAACTAGAACACTGACCCACTTCAGTAAGGTGCCAAAAGATGCGGAATTGAGCCAGACATCGGCAGCTGTTGAAAAATTGCAAATTTCCTGGTTTCCATGGAGTAAGAGCCGTTGGTGGGCACGTGATTATGACATAAATGATCATTCAATTGTCGCTACAGCCAAAAGTATTGGTCGGAGAGCAACGCGGTTTGCACCATTCGATTTCTCGTAACAAAATACGTCGTATTAGTCCTCTTACCAGCAGCACTGGGACAGTTTTTCCAGTTTTGCACTTTTGCCTGGGTCTTTTTGTTAAATTGAAATCGGCTAAACTGTACTATGTACAATCGCGAACTGGTCATTACTATATTCAACTTTTAACTATAAGTTATGTGCCCTTCGTAGCCCAGAAGACCTGAAATCTTTGGGCCAAGCCCATTTAACTCACCGAGCAAATGTCTTACTTCTAAGTCCAAGACAATCTCAATGTCTTTATCTACGTGTAGAAAAACCAGACCAATTGTTACATAAAAAACACAAGGTACTTGATACAGTCTGCTGTAAAAAGTACAACTAACACTAACCCACATTCATAAGGTGCCAAAAGATGCGGAATTGGGCCAGGCATCCGCAGCTGTTAAAAAATTGCAAATATCCCTGGTTTCCATGGAGTAAGAGCCGTTGCTGGGCACGTGATTATGACATCAATATTCACTGAATTGTCGCTACAAGCCAAAAGTATTGGTCGGAGAGCAACGCGGTTTGCACCATTCGATTTCTCGTCACAAAATACGTCGGATTAGCCTCTTATCAGCAGCACTGGAAACAGTTTTCCACTTTTGCATTTTGTCTGGTCTTTTTGTTATTGAAATCGTCTACACTGTACTATGTACAATCGCGACTGGTCATTACTATATTCAACTTTTCACTATAAAGTTATGTGCCCTTCGGTAGCCCAGGAAGACGTCAAATCTTTGCGCTCAGCCCATTTAACTCACCCAGCAATTGTCTTACTTCTAAGTGCAAGACAATCTCAATGTCTTTATCTACGTGTAGAAAAACCACACCATTTGTACATGAAAAACACAGGTACTTGATACAGTCTGCTGTAAAAAGTACAACTAAACACTGACCCACATGAATAAGGTGCCAAAAGATGCGGAATTGGGCCAGGCATCGGCAGCTGTTAAAAATTGCAAATATCCCTGGTTTCCATGGAGTAAGAGCCGTTGGTGGGCACGTGATTATGACATAAATGATCATTCAATTGTCGCTACAGCCAAAAGTATTGGTCGGAGAACAACGCGGTTTGCACCATTCGATTTCTCGTAACAAAATACGTCGCATAGCCTCTTACCAGCAGCACTGGGACAGTTTTTCCAGTTTTGCACTATTGCCTGGTCTTTTTGTAATTGAAATCGGCTAAACTGTACTATGTACAATCGCGACTGGTCATTACTATATTCAACTTTTGACTATAAGTTATGTGCCCTTCGGTAGCCCAGAAGACGTCAAATCTTTGGGCTAAGCCCATTTAACTCACCCAGCAATTGTCTTACTTCTAAGTCCAAGACAATCTCAATGTCTTTATCTACTTGTAGAAAAACCACACCATTTGTACGTGAAAAACACAAGGTACTTGATACAGTCTGATGTAAAAAGTACAACTGACCACAGACCCACATTTATAAGGTGCCAAAGATGCGGAATTGGGCCAGGCATCCCGCAGCTGTTAAAAAATTGCAAATATCCCTGGTTTCCATGGAGTAAGAGCCGTTGCTGGGCACGTGATTATGACATCAATATTCATTGAATTGTCGCTACAGCCAAAAGGTTTTGGTCGGAGAGCAACGCGGTTTGCACCATTCGATTTCTCGTCGCAAAATACGTCGGATTAGCCTCTTACCAGCAGCACTGGATCAGTTTTCCACTTTTGCATTTTTGCCTGGTCTTTTTGTTAATTGAAATCGGCTACACTGTACTCTGTACAATCGCAACTGGTCATTACTATATTCAACTTTTGACTATAAGTTATGTGCCCTTCGGTAGCCCAGAAGACCTGAAATCTTTGGGCTAAGCCCATTTAACTCACCCAGCAATTGTCTAACTTCTAAGTGCAAGACAATCTCAATGTCTTTATCTACGTGTAGAAAAAACCACACCATTTGTACGTGAAAAACACAAGGTACTTGATACAGTCTGCTGTAAAAAAGTACAACTAAACACTGACCCACATTTATAAGGTGCCAAAGATGCGGAATTGGGCCAGGCATCGGCAGCTGTTAAAAAATTGCAAATATCCCTGGTTTCCATGGAGTAAGAGCCGTTGCTGGGTACGTGATTATGATATAAATGATCATTGAATTGTCCGCTACAGCCAAACGTATTGGTCGGAGAGCAACGCGGTTTGCACCATTCGATTTCTCGTCACAAAATACGTTGGATTAGCCTCTTATTAGCAGCAACTGGAACAGTTTTTCCACTTTTGCATTTTTGCCTGGTCTTTTTGTTAATTGAAGTCGGCTACACTGTACTCTGTACCAATCGCGACTGGTCATTACTATATTCAACTTTTGACTATAAGTTATGTGCCCTTCGGTAGCCCAGAAGACCTGAATCTTTGGGCTAAGCCCATTAAACTCACCCAGCAATTGCCTTAGTTCTAAGTGCAAGACAATCTCATGTCTTTATCTACGTGTAGAAAACCACACCATTTGTACGTGAAAAACACAAGGTACTTGATACAGTCTGCTGTAAAAAGTACAACTGAACACTGACCCACTTCAGTAAGGTGCCAAAAGATGCGGAATTGAGCTCAGACATCGGCAGCTGTTGAAAAATTGCAAATTTCCCTGGTTTCCATGGAGTAGAGAGCCGTTGGTGGCACGTGATTATGACATAAATGATCATTGAATTGTCGCTACAGCCAAAAGTATTGGTCGGAGAGCAACGCGGTTGCACCATTCGATTTCTCGTAACAAAATACGTCGTATTAGCCTCTTACCAGCAGCACTGGGACAGTTTTTCCAGTTTTTGCACTTTTGCCTGGTCTTTTTGTAATTGAAATCGGCTAAACTGTACTATGTTACAATCGCGACTGGTCATTACTATATCAACTGTTTGACTATAAGTTATGTGCCCTTCGGTAGCCCAGAAGACGTCAAATCTTTGGGCCAAGCCCATTTAACTCACCGAGCAAATGTCTTCTTCTAAGTCCAAGACAATCTCAATGTCTTTATCTACGTGT
>NW_027018331.1:0-40618 GCF_032854445.1 Liolophura sinensis
CGACGTATTTTTTGACGAGAAATCGAATGGTGCAAACCACGTTGCTCTCCGACCAATACTTTTGGCTGTAGCCACAAATGAATAATCATTGATGTCAAGATCACGTGCCCAGCAACGGCTCTTACTCCATGGAAACCAAGGAAATTTGCAATTTTTCAACAGCTGGAGATGCCTGACCCATTTGCGCATCTTTTGGCACCTTATTGATGTGGGTCAGTGTTCAATTGTACTTTTTACAGCGGACTGTATCAAGTACCTTGTGTTTTTTATATACAAAAGGTGTGGTTTTTCTACATGTAGATAAAGACATTGAGTTTGTCTTCGACTTAGAAGTAAGACATTTGCTGGGTGAGTTAAATGGGCTTAGCCCAAAGATTTGACGTCGTCTGGGCTACCGAAGGGCACATAACTTATAATGAAAAGTTGAATATAGTAATGACCAGTCGCGATTGTACATAGTTAATGTTGCCGAAATCAGTTAGCAAAAAGACCAGGCAAAAATCCAAAAGTAGAAAAACTGTTCCAATGCTGCTGGTAAGAGGCTAATCCGACGTATTTTTTGACGAGAAATCGAATGGTGCAAACCACGTTGCTCTCCGACCAATACTTTTGGCTGTAGCCACAAATGAATAATCATTGATGTCAAGATCACGTGCCCAGCAACGGCTCTTACTCCATGGAAACCAAGGAAATTTGCAATTTTTCAACAGCTGGAGATGCCTGGCCCAATTGCGCATCTTTTGGCACCTTATTGATGTGGGTCAGTGTTCAATTGTACTTTTTACAGCGGACTGTATCAAGTACCTTGTGTTTTTTTTATATACAAATGGTTTGGTTTTTCTACATGTAGATAAAGACATTGAGTTTGTCTTCGACTTAGAAGTAAGACATTTGCTGGGTGAGTTAAATGGGCTTGGCCCAAAGATTTGACGTCGTCTGGGCTACCGAAGGGCACATAACTTATAATGAAAAGTTGAATATAGTAATGACCAGTCGCGATTGTACATAGTTAATGTTGCCGAAATCAGTTAGCAAAAAGACCAGGCAAAAATCCAAAAGTAGAAAAACTGTTCCAATGCTGCTGGTAAGAGGCTAATCCGACGTATTTTTTGACGAGAAATCGAATGGTGCAAACCGCGTTGCTCTCCGACCAATACTTTTGGCTGTAGCCACAAATGAATAATCATTGATGTCAAGATCACGTGCCCAGCAACGGCTCTTACTCCATGGAAACCAAGGAAATTTGCAATTTTTCAACAGCTGGAGATGCCTGATCCAATTGCGCATCTTTTGGCACCTTATTGATGTGGGTCAGTGTTCAATTGTACTTTTTACAGCGGACTGTATCAAGTACCTTGTGTTTTTTTTATATACAAATGGTGTGGTTTTTCTACATGTAGATAAAGACATTGAGATTGTCTTCGACTTAGAAGTAAGACATTTGCTGGGTGAGTTAAATGGGCTTTGCCCAAAGATTTGACGTCGTCTGGGCTACCGAAGGGCACATAACTTATAATGAAAAGTTGAATATAGTAATGACCAGTCGCGATTGTACATAGTTAATGTAGCCGATTTCAATTCGCAAAAAGACCAGGCAAAAATCCAAAAGTGGAAAAACTGTTCCAATGCTGCTGGTAAGAGGCTAATCCGACGTATTTTTTGACGAGAAATCGAATGGTGCAAACCGCGTTGCTCTCCGACCAATACTTTTGGCTGTAGCCACAAATGAATAATCATTGATGTCAAGATCACGTGCCCAGCAACGGCTCTTACTCCATGGAAACCAAGGAAATTTGCAATTTTTCAACAGCTGGAGATGCCTGGCCCAATTGCGCATCTTTTGGCACCTTATTGATGTGGGTCAGTGTTCAATTGTACTTTTTACAGCAGACTTTATCATGTACCTTGTGTTTTTTTTATATACAAATGGTGTGGTTTTTCTACATGTAGATAAAGACATTGAGTTTGTCTTCGACTTAGAAGTAAGACATTTGCTGGGTGAGTTAAATGGGCTTGGCCCAAAGATTTGACGTCGTCTGGGCTACCGAAGGGCACATAACTTATAATGAAAAGTTGAATATAGTAATGACCAGTCGCGATTGTACATAGTTAATGTAGCCGATTTCAATTCGCAAAAAGACCAGGCAAAAATCCAAAAGTAGAAAAACTGTTCCAATGCTACTGGTAAGAAGCTAATCCGACGTATTTTTTGACGAGAAATCGAATGGTGCAAACCACGTTGCTCTCCGACCAATACCTTTGGCTGTAGCCACAAATGAATAATCATTGATGTCAAGATCACGTGCCCAGCAACGGCTCTTACTCCATGGAAACCAAGGAAATTTGCAATTTTTCAACAGCTGGAGATGCCTGGCCCAATTGCGCATCTTTTGGCACCTTATTGATGTGGGTCAGTGTTCAATTGTACTTTTTACAGCGGACTGTATCAAGTACCTTGTGTTTTTTTTATATACAAATGGTTTGGTTTACATGTAGATAAAGACATTGAGTTTGTCTTCGACTTAGAAGTAAGACATTTGCTGGGTGAGTTAAATGGGCTTGGCCCAAAGATTTGACGTCGTCTGGGCTACCGAAGGGCACATAACTTATAATGAAAAGTTGAATATAGTAATGACCAGTCGCGATTGTACATAGTTAATGTAGCCGATTTCAATTAGCAAAAAGACCTGGCAAAAATCCCAAAGTGGAAAAACTGTTCCAATGCTGCTGGTAAGAGGCTAATCCGACGTATTTTTTGACGAGAAATCGAATGGTGCAAACCGCGTTGCTCTCCGACCAATACTGTTGGCTGTAGCCACAAATGAATAATCATTGATGTCAAGATCACGTGCCCAGCAACGGCTCTTACTCCATGGAAACCAAGGAAATTTGCAATTTTTCAACAGCTGGAGATGCCTGGCCCAATTGCGCATATTTTGGCACCTTATTGATGTGGGTCAGTGTTCAATTGTCCTTTTTACAGCGGACTGTATCAAGTACCTTGTGTTTTTTTTATATACAAATGGTGTGGTTTTTCTACATGTAGATAAAGACTTTGAGTTTGTCTTCGACTTAGAAGTAAGACATTTGCTGGGTGAGTTAAATGGGCTTGGCCCAAAGATTTGACGTCGTCTGGGCTACCGAAGGGCACATAACTTATAATGAAAAGTTGAATATAGTAATGACCAGTCGCGATTGTACATAGTTAATGTAGCCGATTTCAATTAGAAAAAATACCAGGCAAAAATCCAAAAGTGGAAAAACTGTTCCAATGCTGCTGGTAAGAGGCTAATCCGACGTATTTTTTGACGAGAAATCGAATGGTGCAAACCGCGTTGCTCTCCGACCAATACTTTTGGCTGTAGCCACAAATGAATAATCATTGATGTCAAGATCACGTGCCCAGCAACGGCTCTTACTCCATGGAAACCAAGGAAATTTGCAATTTTTCAACAGCTGGAGATGCCTGGCCCAATTGCGCATCTTTTGGCACCTTATTGATGTGGGTCAGTGTTCAATTGTACTTTTTACAGCAGACTTTATCATGTACCTTGTGTTTTTTTTATATACAAATGGTGTGGTTTTTCTACATGTAGATAAAGACATTGAGTTTGTCTTCGACTTAGAAGTAAGACATTTGCTGGGTGAGTTAAATGGGCTTGGCCCAAAGATTTGACGTCGTCTGGGCTACCGAAGGGCACATAACTTATAATGAAAAGTTGTATATAGTAATGACCAGTCGCGATTGTACATAGTTAATGTAGCCGATTTCAATTAGAAAAAATACCAGGCAAAAATCCAAAAGTGGAAAAACTGTTCCAATGCTGCTGGTAAGAGGCTAATCCGACGTATTTTTTGACGAGAAATCGAATGGTGCAAACCGCGTTGCTCTCTGACCAATACTTTTGGCTGTAGCCACAAATGAATAATCATTGATGTCAAGATCACGTGCCCAGCAACGGCTCTTACTCCATGGAAACCAAGGAAATTTGCAATTTTTCAACAGCTGGAGATGCCTGGCCCAATTGCGTATCTTTTGGCACCTTATTGATGTGGGTCAGTGTTCAATTGTACTTTTTACAGCGGACTGTATCAAGTACCTTGTGTTTTTTTTATATACAAATGGTGTGGTTTTTCTACATGTAGATAAAGACATTGAGTTTGTCTTCGACTTAGAAGTAAGACAACTGCTGGGTGAGTTAAATGGGCTTTGCCCAAAGATTTGACGTCGTCTGGGCTACCGAAGGGCACATAACTTATAATGAAAAGTTGAATATAGTAATGACCAGTCGCGATTGTACATAGTTAATGTAGCCGATTTCAATTAGAAAAAATACCAGGCAAAAATCCCAAAGTGGAAAAACTGTTCCAATGCTGCTGGTAAGAGGCTAATCCGACGTATTTTTTGACGAGAAATCGAATGGTGCAAACCGCGTTGCTCTCCGACCAATACTGTTGGCTGTAGCCACAAATGAATAATCATTGATGTCAAGATCACGTGCCCAGCAACGGCTCTTACTCCATGGAAACCAAGGAAATTTGCAATTTTTCAACAGCTGGAGATGCCTGGCCCAATTGCGCATATTTTGGCACCTTATTGATGTGGGTCAGTGTTCAATTGTCCTTTTTACAGCGGACTGTATCAAGTACCTTGTGTTTTTTTTATATACAAATGGTGTGGTTTTTCTACATGTAGATAAAGACTTTGAGTTTGTCTTCGACTTAGAAGTAAGACATTTGCTGGGTGAGTTAAATGGGCTTGGCCCAAAGATTTGACGTCGTCTGGGCTACCGAAGGGCACATAACTTATAATGAAAAGTTGAATATAGTAATGACCAGTCGCGATTGTACATAGTTAATGTAGCCGATTTCAATTAGAAAAAATACCAGGCAAAAATCCAAAAGTGGAAAAACTGTTCCAATGCTGCTGGTAAGAGGCTAATCCGACGTATTTTTTGACGAGAAATCGAATGGTGCAAACCGCGTTGCTCTCCGACCAATACTTTTGGCTGTAGCCACAAATGAATAATCATTGATGTCAAGATCACGTGCCCAGCAACGGCTCTTACTCCATGGAAACCAAGGAAATTTGCAATTTTTCAACAGCTGGAGATGCCTGGCCCAATTGCGCATCTTTTGGCACCTTATTGATGTGGGTCAGTGTTCAATTGTACTTTTTACAGCAGACTTTATCATGTACCTTGTGTTTTTTTTATATACAAATGGTGTGGTTTTTCTACATGTAGATAAAGACATTGAGTTTGTCTTCGACTTAGAAGTAAGACATTTGCTGGGTGAGTTAAATGGGCTTGGCCCAAAGATTTGACGTCGTCTGGGCTACCGAAGGGCACATAACTTATAATGAAAAGTTGAATATAGTAATGACCAGTCGCGATTGTACATAGTTAATGTAGCCGATTTCAATTAGAAAAAATACCAGGCAAAAATCCAAAAGTGGAAAAACTGTTCCAATGCTGCTGGTAAGAGGCTAATCCGACGTATTTTTTGACGAGAAATCGAATGGTGCAAACCGCGTTGCTCTCTGACCAATACTTTTGGCTGTAGCCACAAATGAATAATCATTGATGTCAAGATCACGTGCCCAGCAACGGCTCTTACTCCATGGAAACCAAGGAAATTTGCAATTTTTCAACAGCTGGAGATGCCTGGCCCAATTGCGTATCTTTTGGCACCTTATTGATGTGGGTCAGTGTTCAATTGTACTTTTTACAGCGGACTGTATCAAGTACCTTGTGTTTTTTTTATATACAAATGGTGTGGTTTTTCTACATGTAGATAAAGACATTGAGTTTGTCTTCGACTTAGAAGTAAGACAACTGCTGGGTGAGTTAAATGGGCTTTGCCCAAAGATTTGACGTCGTCTGGGCTACCGAAGGGCACATAACTTATAATGAAAAGTTGAATATAGTAATGACCAGTCGCGATTGTACATAGTTAATGTAGCCGATTTCAATTAGACAAAATACCAGGCAAAAATCCAAAAGTGGAAAAACTGTTCCAATGCTGCTGGTAAGAGGCTAATCCGACGTATTTTTTGACGAGAAATCGAATGGTGCAAACCGCGTTGCTCTCCGACCAATACTTTTGGCTGTAGCCACAAATGAATAATCATTGATGTCAAGATCACGTGCCCAGCAACTGCTCTTACTCCATGGAAACCAAGGAAATTTGCAATTTTTCAACAGCTGGAGATGCCTGGCCCAATTGCGCTTCTTTTGGCACCTTATTGATGTGGGTCAGTGTTCAATTGTACTTTTTACAGCGGACTGTATCAAGTACCTTGTGTTTTTTTTATATACAAATGGTGTGGTTTTTCTACATGTAGATAAAGACATTGAGTTTGTCTTCGACTTAGAAGTAAGACATTTGCTGGGTGAGTTAAATGGGCTTGGCCCAAAGATTTGACGTCGTCTGGGCTACCGAAGGCCACATAACTTATAATGAAAAGTTGAATATAGTAATGACCAGTCGCGATTGTACATAGTTAATGTAGCCGATTTCAATTAGCAAAAAGACCTGGCAAAAATCCAAAAGTGGAAAAACTGTTCCAATGCTGCTGGTAAGAGGCTAATCCGACGTATTTTTTGACGAGAAATCGAATGGTGCAAACCGCGTTGCTCTCCGACCAATACTTTTGGCTGTAGCCACAAATGAATAATCATTGATGTCAAGATCACGTGCCCAGCAACGGCTCTTACTCCATGGAAACCAAGGAAATTTGCAATTTTTCAACAGCTGGAGATGCCTGGCCCAATTGAGCATCTTTTGGCACCTTATTGATGTGGGTCAGTGTTCAATTGTACTTTTTACAGCAGACTTTATCATGTACCTTGTGTTTTTTTTATATACAAATGGTGTGGTTTTTCTACATGTAGATAAAGACATTGAGTTTGTCTTCGACTTAGAAGTAAGACATTTGCTGGGTGAGTTAAATGGGCTTGGCCCAAAGATTTGACGTCGTCTGGGCTACCGAAGGGCACATAACTTATAATGAAAAGTTGAATATAGTAATGACCAGTCGCGATTGTACATAGTTAATGTAGCCGATTTCAATTAGAAAAAATACCAGGCAAAAATCCAAAAGTGGAAAAACTGTTCCAATGCTGCTGGTAAGAGGCTAATCCGACGTATTTTTTGACGAGAAATCGAATGGTGCAAACCGCGTTGCTCTCTGACCAATACTTTTGGCTGTAGCCACAAATGAATAATCATTGATGTCAAGATCACGTGCCCAGCAACGGCTCTTACTCCATGGAAACCAAGGAAATTTGCAATTTTTCAACAGCTGGAGATGCCTGGCCCAATTGCGTATCTTTTGGCACCTTATTGATGTGGGTCAGTGTTCAATTGTACTTTTTACAGCGGACTGTATCAAGTACCTTGTGTTTTTTTATATACAAATGGTGTGGTTTTTCTACATGTAGATAAAGACATTGAGTTTGTCTTCGACTTAGAAGTAAGACAACTGCTGGGTGAGTTAAATGGGCTTGGCCCAAAGATTTGACGTCGTCTGGGCTACCGAAGGGCACATAACTTATAATGAAAAGTTGAATATAGTAATGACCAGTCGCGATTGTACATAGTTAATGTAGCCGATTTCAATTAGACAAAATACCAGGCAAAAATCCAAAAGTGGAAAAACTGTTCCAATGCTGCTGGTAAGAGGCTAATCCGACGTATTTTTTGACGAGAAATCGAATGGTGCAAACCGCGTTGCTCTCCGACCAATACTTTTGGCTGTAGCCACAAATGAATAATCATTGATGTCAAGATCACGTGCCCAGCAACTGCTCTTACTCCATGGAAACCAAGGAAATTTGCAATTTTTCAACAGCTGGAGATGCCTGGCCCAATTGCGCTTCTTTTGGCACCTTATTGATGTGGGTCAGTGTTCAATTGTACTTTTTACAGCGGACTGTATCAAGTACCTTGTGTTTTTTTTATATACAAATGGTGTGGTTTTTCTACATGTAGATAAAGACATTGAGTTTGTCTTCGACTTAGAAGTAAGACATTTGCTGGGTGAGTTAAATGGGCTTGGCCCAAAGATTTGACGTCGTCTGGGCTACCGAAGGCCACATAACTTATAATGAAAAGTTGAATATAGTAATGACCAGTCGCGATTGTACATAGTTAATGTAGCCGATTTCAATTAGCAAAAAGACCTGGCAAAAATCCAAAAGTGGAAAAACTGTTCCAATGCTGCTGGTAAGAGGCTAATCCGACGTATTTTTTGACGAGAAATCGAATGGTGCAAACCGCGTTGCTCTCCGACCAATACTTTTGGCTGTAGCCACAAATGAATAATCATTGATGTCAAGATCACGTGCCCAGCAACGGCTCTTACTCCATGGAAACCAAGGAAATTTGCAATTTTTCAACAGCTGGAGATGCCTGGCCCAATTGCGCATCTTTTGGCACCTTATTGATGTGGGTCAGTGGTCAATTGTACTTTTTACAGCGGACTGTATCAAGTACCTTGTGTTTTTTTTATATGCAAATGGTTTGGTTTTTCTACATGTAGATAAAGACATTGAGTTTGTCTTCGACTTAGAAGTAAGACATTTGCTGGGTGAGTTAAATGGGCTTGGCCCAAAGATTTGACGTCGTCTGGGCTACCGAAGGGCACATAACTTATAATGAAAAGTTGAATATAGTAATGACCAGTCGCGATTGTACATAGTTAATGTAGCCGATTTCAATTAGCAAAAAGACCTGGCAAAAATCCAAAAGTGGAAAAACTGTTCCAATGCTGCTGGTAAGAGGCTAATCCGACGTATTTTTTGACGAGAAATCGAATGGTGCAAACCGCGTTGCTCTCCGACCAATACTTTTGGCTGTAGCCACAAATGAATAATCATTGATATCAAGATCACGTGCCCAGCAACGGCTCTTACTCCATGGAAACCAAGGAAATTTGCAATTTTTCAACAGCTGGAGATGCCTGGCCCAATTGCGCATCTTTTGGCACCTTATTGATGTGGGTCAGTGTTCAATTGTACTTTTTACAGCGGACTGTATCAAGTACCTTGTGTTTTCTTTATATACAAATGGTGTGGTTTTTCTACATGTAGATAAAGACATTGAGTTTGTCTTCGACTTAGAAGTAAGACATTTGCTGGGTGAGTTAAATGGGCTTGGCCCAAAGATTTGACGTCGTCTGGGCTACCGAAGGGCACATAACTTATAATGAAAAGTTGAATATAGTAATGACCAGTCGCGATTGTACATAGTTAATGTAGCCGAATTCAGTTAGCAAAAAGAGCAGGCAAAAATCCAAAAGTAGAAAAACTGTTCCAATGCTGCTGGTAAGAGGCTAATCCGACGTATTTTTTGAAGAGAAATCGAATGGTGCAAACCGCGTTGCTCTCCGACCAATACTTTTGGCTGTAGCCACAAATGAATAATCATTGATGTCAAGATCACGTGCCCAGCAACGGCTCTTACTCCATGGAAACCAAGGAAATTTGCAATTTTTCAACAGCTGGGGATGCCTGGCCCAATTGCGCATCCTTTGGCACCTTATTGATGTGGGTCAGTGTTCAATTGTACTTTTTACAGCGGACTGTATCAAGTACCTTGTGTTTTTTTTATATACAAATGGTGTGGTTTTTCTACATGTAGATAAAGACATTGAGTTTGTCTTCGACTTAGAAGTAAGACAACTGCTGGGTGAGTTAAATGGGCTTGGCCCAAAGATTTGACGTCGTCTGGGCTACCGAAGGGCACATAACTTATAATGAAAAGTTGAATATAGTAATGACCAGTCGCGATTGTACATAGTTAATGTAGCCGATTTCAATTCGCAAAAAGACCAGGCAAAAATCCAAAAGTAGAAAAACTGTTCCAATGCTGCTGGTAAGAGGCTAATCCGACGTATTTTTTGACGAGAAATCGAATGGTGCAAACCGCGTTGCTCTCCGACCAATACTTTTGGCTGTAGCCACAAATGAATAATCATTGATGTCAAGATCACGTGCCCAGCAACGGCTCTTACTCCATGGAAACCAAGGAAATTTGCAATTTTTCAACAGCTGGAGATGCCTGGCCCAATTGCGCATCTTTTGGCACCTTATTGATGTGGGTCAGTGGTCAATTGTACTTTTTACAGCGGACTGTATCAAGTACCTTGTGTTTTTTTTATATGCAAATGATTTGGTTTTTCTACATGTAGATAAAGACATTGAGTTTGTCTTCGACTTAGAAGTAAGACATTTGCTGGGTGAGTTAAATGGGCTTGGCCCAAAGATTTGACGTCGTCTGGGCTACCGAAGGGCACATAACTTATAATGAAAAGTTGAATATAGTAATGACCAGTCGCGATTGTACATAGTTAATGTAGCCGATTTCAATTAGCAAAAAGACCTGGCAAAAATCCAAAAGTGGAAAAACTGTTCCAATGCTGCTGGTAAGAGGCTAATCCGACGTATTTTTTGACGAGAAATCGAATGGTGCAAACCGCGTTGCTCTCCGACCAATACTTTTGGCTGTAGCCACAAATGAATAATCATTGATGTCAAGATCACGTGCCCAGCAACGGCTCTTACTCCATGGAAACCAAGGAAATTTGCAATTTTTCAACAGCTGGAGATGCCTGGCCCAATTGCGCATCTTTTGGCACCTTATTGATGTGGGTCAGTGTTCAATTGTACTTTTTACAGCGGACTGTATCAAGTACCTTGTGTTTTCTTTATATACAAATGGTGTGGTTTTTCTACATGTAGATAAAGACATTGAGTTTGTCTTCGACTTAGAAGTAAGACAACTGCTGGGTGAGTTAAATGGGCTTTGCCCAAAGATTTGACGTCGTCTGGGCTACCGAAGGGCACATAACTTATAATGAAAAGTTGAATATAGTAATGACCAGTCGCGATTGTACATAGTTAATGTAGCCGATTTCAATTAGACAAAATACCAGGCAAAAATCCAAAAGTGGAAAAACTGTTCCAATGCTGCTGGTAAGAGGCTAATCCGACGTATTTTTTGACGAGAAATCGAATGGTGCAAACCACGTTGCTCTCCGACCAATACTTTTGGCTGTAGCCACAAATGAATAATCATTGATGTCAAGATCACGTGCCCAGCAACTGCTCTTACTCCATGGAAACCAAGGAAATTTGCAATTTTTCAACAGCTGGAGATGCCTGGCCCAATTGCGCATCTTTTGGCACCTTATTGATGTGGGTCAGTGTTCAATTGTACTTTTTACAGCGGACTGTATCAAGTACCTTGTGTTTTTTTTATATACAAATGGTGTGGTTTTTCTACATGTAGATAAAGACATTGAGTTTGTCTTCGACTTAGAAGTAAGACATTTGCTGGGTGAGTTAAATGGGCTTGGCCCAAAGATTTGACGTCGTCTGGGCTACCGAAGGGCACATAACTTATAATGAAAAGTTGAATATAGTAATGACCAGTCGCGATTGTACATAGTTAATGTAGCCGAATGCAGTTAGCAAAAAGACCAGGCAAAAATCCAAAAGTAGAAAAACTGTTCCAATGCTGCTGGTAAGAGGCTAATCCGACGTATTTTTTGACGAGAAATCGAATGGTGCAAACCGCGTTGCTCTCCGACCAATACTTTTGGCTGTAGCCACAAATGAATAATCATTGATGTCAAGATTACGTGCCCAGCAACGGCTCTTACTCCATGGAAACCAAGGAAATTTGCAATTTTTCAACAGCTGGGGATGCCTGGCCCAATTGCGCATCTTTTGGCACCTTATTGATGTGGGTCAGTGTTCAATTGTACTTTTTACAGCGGACTGTATCAAGTACCTTGTGTTTTTTTTATATACAAATGGTGTGGTTTTTCTACATGTAGATAAAGACATTGAGTTTGTCTTCGACTTGGAAGTAAGACAACTGCTGGGTGAGTTAAATGGGCTTGGCCCAAAGATTTGACGTCGTCTGGGCTACCGAAGGGCACATAACTTATAATGAAAAGTTGAATATAGTAATGACCAGTCGCGATTGTACATAGTTAATGTAGCCGATTTTCAATTCGCAAAAAGACCAGGCAAAAATCCAAAAGTGGAAAAACTGTTCCAATGCTGCTGGTAAGAGGCTAATCCGACGTATTTTTTGACGAGAAATCGAATGGTGCAAACCACGTTGCTCTCCGACCAATACTTTTGGCTGTAGCCACAAATGAATAATCATTGATGTCAAGATCACGTGCCCAGCAACGGCTCTTACTCCATGGAAACCAAGGAAATTTGCAATTTTTCAACAGCTGGAGATGCCTGACCCAATTGCGCATCTTTTGGCACCTTATTGATGTGGGTCAGTGTTCAATTGTACTTTTTACAGCGGACTGTATCAAGTACCTTGTGTTTTTTTATATACAAATGGTGTGGTTTTTCTACATGTAGATAAAGACATTGAGTTTGTCTTCGACTTAGAAGTAAGACATTTGCTGGGTGAGTTAAATGGGCTTGGCCCAAAGATTTGACGTCGTCTGGGCTACCGAAGGGCACATAACTTATAATGAAAAGTTGAATATAGTAATGACCAGTCGCGATTGTACATAGTTAATGTAGCCGATTTCAATTAGCAAAAAGACCAGGCAAAAATCCAAAAGTAGAAAAACTGTTCCAATGCTGCTGGTAAGAGGCTAATCCGACGTATTTTTTGACGAGAAATCGAAGGGTGCAAACCGCGTTGCTCTCCGACCAATACTTTTGGCTGTAGCCACAAATGAATAATCATTGATGTCAAGATCACGTGCCCAGCAACGGCTCTTACTCCATGGAAACCAAGGAAATTTGCAATTTTTCAACAGCTGGAGATGCCTGGCCCAATTGCGCATCTTTTGGCACCTTATTGATGTGGGTTAGTGTTCAATTGTACTTTTTACAGCGGACTGTATCAAGTACCTTGTGTTTTTTTTATATACAAATGGTGTGGTTTTTCTACATGTAGATAAAGACATTGAGTTTGTCTTCGACTTAGAAGTAAGACAACTGCTGGGTGAGTTAAATGGGCTTGGCCCAAAGATTTGACGTCGTCTGGGCTACCGAAGGGCACATAACTTATAATGAAAAGTTGAATATAGTAATGACCAGTCGCGATTGTACATAGTTAATGTAGCCGATTTCAATTCGCAGAAAGACCAGGCAAAAATCCAAAAGTAGAAAAACTGTTCCAATGCTGCTGGTAAGAGGCTAATCCGACGTATTTTTTGACGAGAAATCGAATGGTGCAAACCGCGTTGCTCTCCGACCAATACTTTTGGCTGTAGCCACAAATGAATAATCATTGATGTCAAGATCACGTGCCCAGCAACGGCTCTTACTCCATGGAAACCAAGGAAATTTGCAATTTTTCAACAACTGGAGATGCCTGGCCCAATTGCGCATCTTTTGGCACCTTATTGATGTGGGTCAGTGGTCAATTGTACTTTTTACAGCGGACTGTATCAAGTACCTTGTGTTTTTTTTATATACAAATGGTTTGGTTTTTCTACATGTAGATAAAGACATTGAGTTTGTCTTCGACTTAGAAGTAAGACATTTGCTGGGTGAGTTAAATGGGCTTGGCCCAAAGATTTGACGTCGTCTGGGCTACCGAAGGGCACATAACTTATAATGAAAAGTTGAATATAGTAATGACCAGTCGCGATTGTACATAGTTAATGTAGCCGATTTCAATTAGAAAAAATACCAGGCAAAAATCCAAAAGTGGAAAAACTGTTCCAATGCTGCTGGTAAGAGGCTAATCCGACGTATTTTTTGACGAGAAATCGAATGGTGCAAACCGCGTTGCTCTCCGACCAATACTTTTGGCTGTAGCCACAAATGAATAATCATTGATGTCAAGATCACGTGCCCAGCAACGGCTCTTACTCCATGGAAACCAAGGAAATTTGCAATTTTTCAACAGCTGGAGATGCCTGGCCCAATTGCGCATCTTTTGGCACCTTATTGATGTGGGTCAGTGTTCAATTGTACTTTTTACAGCGGACTGTATCAAGTACCTTGTGTTTTTTTTATATACAAATGGTGTGGTTTTTCTACATGTAGATAAAGACATTGAGTTTGTCTTCGACTTAGAAGTAAGACATTTGCTGGGTGAGTTAAATGGGCTTGGCCCAAAGATTTGACGTCGTCTGGGCTACCGAAGGCCACATAACTTATAATGAAAAGTTGAATATAGTAATGACCAGTCGCGATTGTACATAGTTAATGTAGCCGATTTCAATTCGCAAAAAGACCAGGCAAAAATCCAAAAGTAGAAAAACTGTTCCAATGCTGCTGGTAAGAGGCTAATCCGACGTATTTTTTGACGAGAAATCGAATGGTGCAAACCGCGTTGCTCTCCGACCAATACTTTTGGCTGTAGCCACAAATGAATAATCATTGATGTCAAGATCACGTGCCCAGCAACGGCTCTTACTCCATGGAAACCAAGGAAATTTGCAATTTTTCAACAGCTGGAGATGCCTGGCCCAATTGCGCATCTTTTGGCACCTTATTGATGTGGGTCAGTGTTCAATTGTACTTTTTACAGCGGACTGTATCAAGTACCTTGTGTTTTTTTTATATACAAATGGTGTGGTTTTTCTACATGTAGATAAAGACATTGAGTTTGTCTTCGACTTAGAAGTAAGACATTTGCTGGGTGAGTTAAATGGGCTTGGCCCAAAGATTTGACGTCGTCTGGGCTACCGAAGGGCACATAACTTATAATGAAAAGTTGAATATAGTAATGACCAGTCGCGATTGTACATAGTTAATGTAGCCGATTTCAATTAGAAAAAATACCAGGCAAAAATCCAAAAGTGGAAAAACTGTTCCAATGCTGCTGGTAAGAGGCTAATCCGACGTATTTTTTGACGAGAAATCGAATGGTGCAAACCGCGTTGCTCTCCGACCAATACTTTTGGCTGTAGCCACAAATGAATAATCATTGATGTCAAGATCACGTGCCCAGCAACGGCTCTTACTCCATGGAAACCAAGGAAATTTGCAATTTTTCAACAGCTGGAGATGCCTGGCCCAATTGCGCATCTTTTGGCACCTTATTGATGTGGGTCAGTGTTCAATTGTACTTTTTACAGCGGACTGTATCAAGTACCTTGTGTTTTTTTTATATACAAATGGTTTGGTTTTTCTACATGTAGATAAAGACATTGAGTTTGTCTTCGACTTAGAAGTAAGACATTTGCTGGGTGAGTTAAATGGGCTTGGCCCAAAGATTTGACGTCGTCTGGGCTACCGAAGGCCACATAACTTATAATGAAAAGTTGAATATAGTAATGACCAGTCGCGATTGTACATAGTTAATGTAGCCGATTTCAATTCGCAAAAAGACCAGGCAAAAATCCAAAAGTAGAAAAACTGTTCCAATGCTGCTGGTAAGAGGCTAATCCGACGTATTTTTTGACGAGAAATCGAATGGTGCAAACCGCGTTGCTCTCCGACCAATACTTTTGGCTGTAGCCACAAATGAATAATCATTGATGTCAAGATCACGTGCCCAGCAACGGCTCTTACTTTACTCCATGGAAACCAAGGAAATTTGCAATTTTTTCAACAGCTGGAGATGCCTGGCCCAATTGCGCATCTTTTGGCACCTTATTGATGTGGGTCAGTGTTCAATTGTACTTTTTACAGCGGACTGTATCAAGTACCTTGTGTTTTTTTATATACAAATGGTGTGGTTTTTCTACATGTTGATAAAGACATTGAGTTTATCTTCGACTTAGAAGTAAGACAACTCCTGGGTGAGTTAAATGGGCTTGGCCCAAAGATTTGACGTCGTCTGGGCTACCGAAGGGCACATAACTTATAATGAAAAGTTGAATATAGTAATGACCAGTCGCGATTGTACATAGTTAATGTAGCCGATTTCAATTCGCAAAAAGACCAGGCCAAAATCCAAAAGTAGAAAAACTGTTCCAATGCTGTTGGTAAGAGGCTAATCCGAAGTATTTTTTGACGAGAAATCGAATGGTGCAAACCGCGTTGCTCTCCGACCAATACTTTTGGCTGTAGCCACAAATGAATAATCATTGATGTCAAGATCACGTGCCCAGCAACGGCTCTTACTCCATGGAAACCAAGGAAATTTGCAATTTTTCAACAGCTGGAGATGTCTGGCCCAATTGCGCATCTTTTGGCACCTTATTGATGTGGGTCAGTGTTCAATTGTACTTTTTACAGCGGACTGTATCAAGTACCTTGTGTTTTTTTTTATATACAAATGGTATGGTTTTTCTACATGTAGATAAAGACATTGAGTTTTTCTTCGACTTAGAAGTAAGACATTTGCTGGGTGAGTTAAATGGGCTTGGCCCAAAGATTTGACGTCGTCTGTGCTACCGAAGGGCACATAACTTATAATGAAAAGTTGAATATAGTAATGACCAGTCGCGATTGTACATAGTTAATGTAGCCGATTTCAATTCGCAAAAAGACCAGGCAAAAATCCAAAAGTGGAAAAACTGTTCCAATGCTGCTGATAAGAGGCTAATCCGACGTATTTTTTGACGAGAAATCGAATGGTGCAAACCGTGTTGCTCTCCGACCAATACTTTTGGCTGTAGCCACAATGAATAATCATTGATGTCAAGATCACGTGCCCAGCAACGGCTCTTACTCCATGGAAACCAAGGAAATTTGCAATTTTTCAACAGCTGGAGATGCCTGGCCCAATTGCGCATCTTTTGGCACCTTATTGATGTGGGTCAGTGTTCAATTGTACTTTTACAGCGCACAGTTTCAAGTACCTTGTGTTTTTTTTATATACAAATGGTGTGGTTTTTCTACATGTAGATAAAGACATTGAGTTTGTCTTCGACTTAGAAGTAAGACATTTGCTGGGTGAGTTAAATGGGCTTGGCCCAAAGATTTGACGTCGTCTGGGCTACCGAAGGGCACATAACTTATAATGAAAAGTTGAATATAGTAATGACCAGTCGCGATTGTACATAGTTAATGTAGCCGATTTCAATTCGCAAAAAGACCAGGCAAAAATCCAAAAGTAGAAAACAATGCTGTTGGTAAGAGGCTAATCCGACGTATTTTTTGACGAGAAATCGAAATGGTGCAAACGCGTTGCTCTCCGACCAATACTTTTGGCTGTAGCTACAAATGAATAATCATTGATGTCAAGATCACGTGCCCAGCAACGGCTCTTACTCATGGAAACCAAGGAAATTTGCAATTTTTCAAACAGCTGGAGATGTCTGGCCAATTGCGCATCTTTTGGCACCTTATTGATGTGGGTCAGTGTTCAATTGTACTTTTTACAGCGGACTGTATCAAGTACCTTGTGTTTTTTTATATACAAATGGTGTGGTTTTTTCTACATGTAGATAAAGACATTGAGTTTATCTTCGACTTAGAAGTAAGACAACTCCTGGGTGAGTTAAATGGGCTTGGCCCAAAGATTTGACGTCGTCTGGGCTACCGAAGGGGCACATAACTTATAGTGAAAAGTTGAATATAGTAATGACCAGTCGCGATTGTACATAGTTAATGTAGCCGATTTCAATTCCGCAAAAAGACCAGGCAAAAATCCAAAAGTAGAAAAACTGTTCCAATGCTGTTGGTAAGAGGCTAATCCGACGTATTTTTTGACGAGAAATCGAATGGTGCAAACCGCGTTGCTCTCCGACCAATACTTTTGGCTGTAGCCACAAATGAATAATCATTGATGTCAAGATCACGTGCCCCAGCCAACGGCTCTTACTCCATGGAAACCAAGGAAATTTGCAATTTTTCAACAGCTGGAGATGCCTGGCCCAATTGCGCATCTTTTGGCACCTTATTGATGTGGGTCAGTGTTCAATTGTACTTTTTACAGCGCACAGTTTCAAGTACCTTGTGTTTTTTTTATATACAAATGGTGTGGTTTTTCTACATGTAGATAAAGACATTGAGTTTGTCTTCGACTTAGAAGTAAGACATTTGCTGGGTGAGTTAAATGGGCTTGGCCCAAAGATTTGACGTCGTCTGGGCTACCGAAGGGCACATAACTTATAATGAAAAGTTGAATATAGTAATGACCAGTCGCGATTGTACATAGTTAATGTAGCCGATTTCAATTCGCAAAAAAGACCAGGCAAAAATCCAAAAGTGGAAAAACTGTTCCAATGCTGCTGGTAAGAGGCTAATCCGACGTATTTTTTGACGAGAAATCGAATGGTGCAAACCGTGTTGCTCTCCGACCCAATACTTTGGCTGTAGCCACAAATGAATAATCATTGATGTCAAGAATCACGTGCCCAGCAACGGCCTCTTACTCCATGGAAAACCAAGGAAATTTGCAATTTTTCAACAGCTGGAGATGCCTGGCCCCAATTGCGCATCTTTTGGCACCTTATTGATGTGGGTCAGTGTTCAATTGTACTTTTACAGCGGACTGTATCAAGTACCTTGTGTTTTTTTATATACAAATGGTGTGGTTTTTCTACATGTAGATAAAGACATTGAGTTTATCCTCGACTTAGAAGTAAGACAACTCCTGGGTGAGTTAAATGGGCTTGGCCCAAAGATTTGACGTCGTCTGGGCTACCGAAGGGCACATAACTTATAATGAAAAGTTGAATATAGTAATGACCAGTCGCGATTGTACATAGTTAATGTAGCCGATTTCAATTCGCAAAAAGACCAGGCAAAAATCCAAAAGTAGAAAAAACTGTTCCAATGCTGTTGGTAAGAGGCTAATCCGACGTATTTTTTGACGAGAAATCGAATGGTGCAAACCGCGTTGCTCTCCGACCAATACTTTTGGCTGTAGCCACAAATGAATAATCATTGATGTCAAGATCACGTGCCCAGCAACGGCTCTTACTCCATGGAAACCAAGGAAATTTGCAATTTTTCAACAGCTGGAGATGTCTGGCCCAATTGCGCATCTTTTGGCACCTTATTGATGTGGGTCAGTGTTCAATTGTACTTTTTACAGCGGACTGTATCAAGTACCTTGTGTTTTTTTATGTACAAATGGTGTGGTTTTTCTACATGTAGATAAAGACATTGAGTTTGTCTTCGACTTAGAAGTAAGACATTTGCTGGGTGAGTTAAATGGGCTTGGCCCAAAGATTTGACGTCGTCTGGGCTACCGAAGGGCACATAACTTATAATGAAAAGTTGAATATAGTAATGACCAGTCGCGATTGTACATAGTTAATGTAGCCGATTTCAATTCGCAAAAAGACCAGGCAAAAATCCAAAAGTAGAAAAACTGTTCCAATGCTGTTGGTAAGAGGCTAATCCGACGTATTTTTTGACGAGAAATCGAATGGTGCAAACCGCGTTGCTCTCCGACCAATACTTTTGGCTGTAGCCACAAATGAATAATCATTGATGTCAAGATCACGTGCCCAGCAACGGCTCTTACTCCATGGAAACCAAGGAAATTTGCAATTTTTCAACAGCTGGAGATGTCTGGCCCAATTGCGCATCTTTTGGCACCTTATTGATGTGGGTCAGTGTTCAATTGTACTTTTTACAGCGGACTGTATCAAGTACCTTGTGTTTTTTTTATATACAAATGGTATGGTTTTTCTACATGTAGATAAAGACATTGAGTTTGTCTTCGACTTAGAAGTAAGACATTTGCTGGGTGAGTTAAATGGGCTTGGCCCAAAGATTTGACGTCGTCTGTGCTACCGAAGGGCACATAACTTATAATGAAAAGTTGAATATAGTAATGACCAGTCGCGATTGTACATAGTTAATGTAGCCGATTTCAATTCGCAAAAAAGACCAGGCAAAAATCCAAAAGTGGAAAAACTGTTCCAATGCTGCTGATAAGAGGCTAATCCGACGTATTTTTTGACGAGAAATCGAATGGTGCAAACCGTGTTGCTCTCCGACCAATACTTTTGGCTGTAGCCACAAATGAATAATCATTGATGTCAAGATCACGTGCCCAGCAACGGCTCTTACTCCATGGAAACCAAGGAAATTTGCAATTTTTCAACAGCTGGAGATGCCTGGCCCAATTGCGCATCTTTTGGCACCTTATTGATGTGGGTCAGTGTTCAATTGTACTTTTTACAGCGGACTGTATCAAGTACCTTGTGTTTTTTTATATACAAATGGTGTGGTTTTTCTACATGTAGATAAAGACATTGAGTTTATCTTCGACTTAGAAGTAAGACAACTCCTGGGTGAGTTAAATGGGCTTGGCCCAAAGATTTGACGTCGTCTGGGCTACCGAAGGGCACATAACTTATAATGAAAAGTTGAATATAGTAATGACCAGTCGCGATTGTACATAGTTAATGTAGCCGATTTCAATTCGCAAAAAGACCAGGCAAAAATCCAAAAGTAGAAAAACTGTTCCAATGCTGTTGGTAAGAGGCTAATCCGACGTATTTTTTGACGAGAAATCGAATGGTGCGAACCGCGTTGCTCTCCGACCAATACTTTTGGCTGTAGCCACAAATGAATAATCATTGATGTCAAGATCACGTGCCCAGCAACGGCTCTTACTCCATGGAAACCAAGGAAATTTGCAATTTTTCAACAGCTGGAGATGTCTGGCCCAATTGCGCATCTTTTGGCACCTTATTGATGTGGGTCAGTGTTCAATTGTACTTTTTACAGCGGACTGTATCAAGTACCTTGTGTTTTTTTTATATACAAATGGTATGGTTTTTCTACATGTAGATAAAGACATTGAGTTTGTCTTCGACTTAGAAGTAAGACATTTGCTGGGTGAGTTAAATGGGCTTGGCCCAAAGATTTGACGTCGTCTGTGCTACCGAAGGGCACATAACTTATAATGAAAAGTTGAATATAGTAATGACCAGTCGCGATTGTACATAGTTAATGTAGCCGATTTCAATTCGCAAAAAGACCAGGCAAAAATCCAAAAGTGGAAAAACTGTTCCAATGCTGCTGATAAGAGGCTAATCCGACGTATTTTTTGACGAGAAATCGAATGGTGCAAACCGTGTTGCTCTCCGACCAATACTTTTGGCTGTAGCCACAAATGAATAATCATTGATGTCAAGATCACGTGCCCAGCAACGGCTCTTACTCCATGGAAACCAAGGAAATTTGCAATTTTTCAACAGCTGGAGATGCCTGGCCCAATTGCGCATCTTTTGGCACCTTATTGATGTGGGTCAGTGTTCAATTGTACTTTTTACAGCGGACTGTATCAAGTACCTTGTGTTTTTTTATATACAAATGGTGTGGTTTTTCTACATGTAGATAAAGACATTGAGTTTATCTTCGACTTAGAAGTAAGACAACTCCTGGGTGAGTTAAATGGGCTTGGCCCAAAGATTTGACGTCGTCTGGGCTACCGAAGGGCACATAACTTATAATGAAAAGTTGAATATAGTAATGACCAGTCGCGATTGTACATAGTTAATGTAGCCGATTTCAATTCGCAAAAAGACCAGGCAAAAATCCAAAAGTGGAAAAACTGTTCCAATGCTGCTGATAAGAGGCTAATCCGACGTATTTTTTGACGAGAAATCGAATGGTGCAAACCGTGTTGCTCTCCGACCAATACTTTTGGCTGTAGCCACAAATGAATAATCATTGATGTCAAGATCACGTGCCCAGCAACGGCTCTTACTCCATGGAAACCAAGGAAATTTGCAATTTTTCAACAGCTGGAGATGCCTGGCCCAATTGCGCATCTTTTGGCACCTTATTGATGTGGGTCAGTGTTCAATTGTACTTTTTACAGCGGACTGTATCAAGTACCTTGTGTTTTTTTATATACAAATGGTGTGGTTTTTCTACATGTAGATAAAGACATTGAGTTTGTCTTCGACTCAGAAGTAAGACAACTCCTGGGTGAGTTAAATGGGCTTGGCCCAAAGATTTGACGTCGTCTGGGCTACCGAAGGGCACATAACTTATAATGAAAAGTTGAATATAGTAATGACCAGTCGCGATTGTACATAGTTAATGTAGCCGATTTCAATTCGCAAAAAGACCAGGCAAAAATCCAAAAGTAGAAAAACTGTTCCAATGCTGTTGGTAAGAGGCTAATCCGACGTATTTTTTGACGAGAAATCGAATGGTGCAAACCGCGTTGCTCTCCGACCAATACTTTTGGCTGTAGCCACAAATGAATAATCATTGATGTCAAGATCACGTGCCCAGCAACGGCTCTTACTCCATGGAAACCAAGGAAATTTGCAATTTTTCAACAGCTGGAGATGTCTGGCCCAATTGCGCATCTTTTGGCACCTTATTGATGTGGGTCAGTGTTCAATTGTACTTTTTACAGCGGACTGTATCAAGTACCTTGTGTTTTTTTATATACAAATGGTGTGGTTTTTTCTACATGTAGATAAAGACATTGAGTTTATCTTCGACTTAGAAGTAAGACAACTCCTGGGTGAGTTAAATGGGCTTGGCCCAAAGATTTGACGTCGTCTGGGCTACCGAAGGGCACATAACTTATAATGAAAAGTTGAATATAGTAATGACCAGTCGCGATTGTACATAGTTAATGTAGCCGATTTCAATTCGCAAAAAGACCAGGCAAAAATCCAAAAGTAGAAAAACTGTTCCAATGCTGTTGGTAAGAGGCTAATCCGACGTATTTTTTGACGAGAAATCGAATGGTGCAAACCGTGTTGCTCTCCGACCAATACTTTTGGCTGTAGCCACAAATGAATAATCATTGATGTCAAGATCACGTGCCCAGCAACGGCTCTTACTCCATGGAAACCAAGGAAATTTGCAATTTTTCAACAGCTGGAGATGTCTGGCCCAATTGCGCATCTTTTGGCACCTTATTGATGTGGGTCAGTGTTCAATTGTACTTTTTACAGCGGACTGTATCAAGTACCTTGTGTTTTTTTTATATACAAATGGTATGGTTTTTCTACATGTAGATAAAGACATTGAGTTTGTCTTCGACTTAGAAGTAAGACATTTGCTGGGTGAGTTAAATGGGCTTGGCCCAAAGATTTGACGTCGTCTGTGCTACCGAAGGGCACATAACTTATAATGAAAAGTTGAATATAGTAATGACCAGTCGCGATTGTACATAGTTAATGTAGCCGATTTCAATTCGCAAAAAGACCAGGCAAAAATCCAAAAGTGGAAAAACTGTTCCAATGCTGCTGATAAGAAGCTAATCCGACGTATTTTTTGACGAGAAATCGAATGGTGCAAACCGTGTTGCTCTCCGACCAATACTTTTGGCTGTAGCCACAAATGAATAATCATTGATGTCAAGATCACGTGCCCAGCAACGGCTCTTACTCCATGGAAACCAAGGAAATTTGCAATTTTTCAACAGCTGGAGATGCCTGGCCCAATTGCGCATCTTTTGGCACCTTATTGATGTGGGTCAGTGTTCAATTGTACTTTTTACAGCGGACTGTATCAAGTACCTTGTGTTTTTTTATATACAAATGGTGTGGTTTTTCCTACATGTAGATAAAGACATTGAGTTTATCTTCGACTTAGAAGTAAGACAACTCCTGGGTGAGTTAAATGGGCTTGGCCCAAAGATTTGACGTCGTCTGGGCTACCGAAGGGCACATAACTTATAATGAAAAGTTGAATATAGTAATGACCAGTCGCGATTGTACATAGTTAATGTAGCCGATTTCAATTCGCAAAAACACCAGGCAAAAATCCAAAAGTAGAAAAACTGTTCCAATGCTGTTGGTAAGAGGCTAATCCGACGTATTTTTTGACGAGAAATCGAATGGTGCAAACCGCGTTGCTCTCCGACCAATACTTTTGGCTGTAGCCACAAATGAATAATCATTGATGTCAAGATCACGTGCCCAGCAACGGCTCTTACTCCATGGAAACCAAGGAAATTTGCAATTTTTCAACAGCTGGAGATGTCTGGCCCAATTGCGCATCTTTTGGCACCTTATTGATGTGGGTCAGTGTTCAATTGTACTTTTTACAGCGGACTGTATCAAGTACCTTGTGTTTTTTTATATACAAATGGTGTGGTTTTTCTACATGTAGATAAAGACATTGAGTTTATCTTCGACTTAGAAGTAAGACAACTCCTGGGTGAGTTAAATGGGCTTGGCCCAAAGATTTGACGTCGTCTGGGCTACCGAAGGGCACATAACTTATAATGAAAAGTTGAATATAGTAATGACCAGTCGCGATTGTACATAGTTAATGTAGCCGATTTCAATTCGCAAAAAGACCAGGCAAAAATCCAAAAGTAGAAAAACTGTTCCAATGCTGTTGGTAAGAGGCTAATCCGACGTATTTTTTGACGAGAAATCGAATGGTGCAAACCGCGTTGCTCTCCGACCAATACTTTTGGCTGTAGCCACAAATGAATAATCATTGATGTCAAGATCACGTGCCCAGCAACGGCTCTTACTCCATGGAAACCAAGGAAATTTGCAATTTTTCAACAGCTGGAGATGCCTGGCCCAATTGCGCATCTTTTGGCACCTTATTGATGTGGGTCAGTGTTCAATTGTACTTTTTACAGCGCACAGTTTCAAGTACCTTGTGTTTTTTTTATATACAAATGGTGTGGTTTTTCTACATGTAGATAAAGACATTGAGTTTGTCTTCGACTTAGAAGTAAGACATTTGCTGGGTGAGTTAAATGGGCTTGGCCCAAAGATTTGACGTCGTCTGGGCTACCGAAGGGCACATAACTTATAATGAAAAGTTGAATATAGTAATGACCAGTCGCGATTGTACATAGTTAATGTAGCCCATTTCAATTCGCAAAAAGACCAGGCAAAAATCCAAAAGTAAAAAAACTGTTCCAATGCTGCTGATAAGAGGCTAATCCGACGTATTTTTTGACGAGAAATCGAATGGTGCAAACCGTGTTGCTCTCCGACCAATACTTTTGGCTGTAGCCACAAATGAATAATCATTGATGTCAAGATCACGTGCCCAGCAACGGCTCTTACTCCATGGAAACCAAGGAAATTTGCAATTTTTCAACAGCTGGAGATGCCTGGCCCAATTGCGCATCTTTTGGCACCTTATTGATGTGGGTCAGTGTTCAATTGTACTTTTTACAGCGGACTGTATCAAGTACCTTGTGTTTTTTTATATACAAATGGTGTGGTTTTTCTACATGTAGATAAAGACATTGAGTTTATCTTCGACTTAGAAGTAAGACAACTCCTGGGTGAGTTAAATGGGCTTGGCCCAAAGATTTGACGTCGTCTGGGCTACCGAAGGGCACATAACTTATAATGAAAAGTTGAATATAGTAATGACCAGTCGCGATTGTACATAGTTAATGTAGCCGATTTCAATTCGCAAAAAGACCAGGCAAAAATCCAAAAGTAGAAAAACTGTTCCAATGCTGTTGGTAAGAGGCTAATCCGACGTATTTTTTGACGAGAAATCGAATGGTGCAAACCGCGTTGCTCTCCGACCAATACTTTTGGCTGTAGCCACAAATGAATAATCATTGATGTCAAGATCACGTGCCCAGCAACGGCTCTTACTCCATGGAAACCAAGGAAATTTGCAATTTTTCAACAGCTGGAGATGCCTGGCCCAATTGCGCATCTTTTGGCACCTTATTGATGTGGGTCAGTGTTCAATTGTACTTTTTACAGCGCACAGTTTCAAGTACCTTGTGTTTTTTTTATATACAAATGGTGTGGTTTTTCTACATGTAGATAAAGACATTGAGTTTGTCTTCGACTTAGAAGTAAGACATTTGCTGGGTGAGTTAAATGGGCTTGGCCCAAAGATTTGACGTCGTCTGGGCTACCGAAGGGCACATAACTTATAATGAAAAGTTGAATATAGTAATGACCAGTCGCGATTGTACATAGTTAATGTAGCCGATTTCAATTCGCAAAAAGACCAGGCAAAAATCCAAAAGTGGAAAAACTGTTCCAATGCTGCTGGTAAGAGGCTAATCCGACGTATTTTTTGACGAGAAATCGAATGGTGCAAACCGCGTTGCTCTCCGACCAATACTTTTGGCTGTAGCCACAAATGAATAATCATTGATGTCAAGATCACGTGCCCAGCAACGGCTCTTACTCCATGGAAACCAAGGAAATTTGCAATTTTTCAACAGCTGGAGATGCCTGGCCCAATTGCGCATCTTTTGGCACCTTATTGATGTGGGTCAGTGTTCAATTGTACTTTTCACAGCGGACTGTATCAAGTACCTTGTGTTTTTTTATATACAAATGGTGTGGTTTTTCTACATGTAGATAAAGACATTGAGTTTATCTTCGACTTAGAAGTAAGACAACTCCTGGGTGAGTTAAATGGGCTTGGCCCAAAGATTTGACGTCGTCTGGGCTACCGAAGGGCACATAACTTATAATGAAAAGTTGAATATAGTAATGACCAGTCGCGATTGTACATAGTTAATGTAGCCGATTTCAATTCGCAAAAAGACCAGGCAAAAATCCAAAAGTAGAAAAACTGTTCCAATGCTGTTGGTAAGAGGCTAATCCGACGTATTTTTTGACGAAAAATCGAATGGTGCAAACCGCGTTGCTCTCCGACCAATACTTTTGGCTGTAGCCACAAATGAATAATCATTGATGTCAAGATCACGTGCCCAGCAACGGCTCTTACTCCATGGAAACCAAGGAAATTTGCAATTTTTCAACAGCTGGAGATGTCTGGCCCAATTGCGCATCTTTTGGCACCTTATTGATGTGGGTCAGTGTTCAATTGTACTTTTTACAGCGGACTGTATTAAGTACCTTGTGTTTTTTTTATATACAAATGGTGTGGTTTTTCTACATGTAGATAAAGACATTGAGTTTGTCTTCGACTTAGAAGTAAGACATTTGCTGGGTGAGTTAAATGGGCTTGGCCCAAAGATTTGACGTCGTCTGGGCTACCGAAGGGCACATAACTTATAATGAAAAGTTGAATATAGTAATGACCAGTCGCGATTGTACATAGTTAATGTAGCCCATTTCAATTCGCAAAAAGACCAGGCAAAAATCCAAAAGTGGAAAAACTGTTCCAATGCTGCTGGTAAGAGGCTAATCCGACGTATTTTTTGACGAGAAATCGAATGGTGCAAACCGCGTTGCTCTCCGACCAATACTTTTGGCTGTAGCCACAAATGAATAATCATTGATGTCAAGATCACGTGCCCAGCAACGGCTCTTACTCCATGGAAACCAAGGAAATTTGCAATTTTTCAACAGCTGGAGATGCCTGGCCAATTGCGCATCTTTTGGCACCTTATTGATGTGGGTCAGTGTTCAATTGTACTTTTTACAGCGGACTGTATCAAGTACCTTGTGTTTTTTTATATACAAATGGTGTGGTTTTTCTACATGTAGATAAAGACATTGAGTTTATCTTCGACTTAGAAGTAAGACAACTCCTGGGTGAGTTAAATGGGCTTGGCCCAAAGATTTGACGTCGTCTGGGCTACCGAAGGGCACATAACTTATAATGAAAAGTTGAATATAGTAATGACCAGTCGCGATTGTACATAGTTAATGTAGCCCATTTCAATTCGCAAAAAGACCAGGCAAAAATCCAAAAGTGGAAAAACTGTTCCAATGCTGCTGGTAAGAGGCTAATCCGACGTATTTTTTGACGAGAAATCGAATGGTGCAAACCGCGTTGCTCTCCGACCAATACTTTTGGCTGTAGCCACAAATGAATAATCATTGATGTCAAGATCACGTGCCCAGCAACGGCTCTTACTCCATGGAAACCAAGGAAATTTGCAATTTTTCAACAGCTGGAGATGCCTGGCCCAATTGCGCATCTTTTGGCACCTTATTGATGTGGGTCAGTGTTCAATTGTACTTTTTACAGCGGACTGTATCAAGTACCTTGTGTTTTTTTATATACAAATGGTGTGGTTTTTCTACATGTAGATAAAGACATTGAGTTTATCTTCGACTTAGAAGTAAGACAACTCCTGGGTGAGTTAAATGGGCTTGGCCCAAAGATTTGACGTCGTCTGGGCTACCGAAGGGCACATAACTTATAATGAAAAGTTGAATATAGTAATGACCAGTCGCGATTGTACATAGTTAATGTAGCCGATTTCAATTCGCAAAAAGACCAGGCAAAAATCCAAAAATAGAAAAACTGTTCCAATGCTGTTGGTAAGAGGCTAATCCGACGTATTTTTTGACGAGAAATCGAATGGTGCAAACCGCGTTGCTCTCCGACCAATACTTTTGGCTGTAGCCACAAATGAATAATCATTGATGTCAAGATCACGTGCCCAGCAACGGCTCTTACTCCATGGAAACCAAGGAAATTTGCAATTTTTCAACAGCTGGAGATGTCTGGCCCAATTGCGCATCTTTTGGCACCTTATTGATGTGGGTCAGTGTTCAATTGTACTTTTTACAGCGGACTGTATCAAGTACCTTGTGTTTTTTTATATACAAATGGTGTGGTTTTTCTACATGTAGATAAAGACATTGAGTTTATCTTCGACTTAGAAGTAAGACAACTCCTGGGTGAGTTAAATGGGCTTGGCCCAAAGATTTGACGTCGTCTGGGCTACCGAAGGGAACATAACTTATAATGAAAAGTTGAATATAGTAATGACCAGTCGCGATTGTACATAGTTAATGTAGCCGATTTCAATTCGCAAAAAGACCAGGCAAAAATCCAAAAGTAGAAAAACTGTTCCAATGCTGTTGGCAAGAGGCTAATCCGACGTATTTTTTGACGAGAAATCGAATGGTGCAAACCGCGTTGCTCTCCGACCAATACTTTTGGCTGTAGCCACAAATGAATAATCATTGATGTCAAGATCACGTGCCCAGCAACGGCTCTTACTCCATGGAAACCAAGGAAATTTGCAATTTTTCAACAGCTGGAGATGTCTGGCCCAATTGCGCATCTTTTGGCACCTTATTGATGTGGGTCAGTGTTCAATTGTACTTTTTACAGCGGACTGTATCAAGTACCTTGTGTTTTTTTTATATACAAATGGTGTGGTTTTTCTACATGTAGATAAAGACATTGAGTTTGTCTTCGACTTAGAGGTAAGACATTTGCTGGGTGAGTTAAATGGGCTTGGCCCAAAGATTTGACGTCGTCTGTGCTACCGAAGGGCACATAACTTATAATGAAAAGTTGAATATAGTAATGACCAGTCGCGATTGTACATAGTTAATGTAGCCCATTTCAATTCGCAAAAAGACCAGGCAAAAATCCAAAAGTGGAAAAACTGTTCCAATGCTGCTGATAAGAGGCTAATCCGACGTATTTTTTGACGAGAAATCGAATGGTGCAAACCGTGTTGCTCTCCGACCAATACTTTTGGCTGTAGCCACAAATGAATAATCATTGATGTCAAGATCACGTGCCCAGCAACGGCTCTTACTCCATGGAAACCAAGGAAATTTGCAATTTTTCAACAGCTGGAGATGCCTGGCCCAATTGCGCATCTTTTGGCACCTTATTGATGTGGGTCAGTGTTCAATTGTACTTTTTACAGCGGACTGTATCAAGTACCTTGTGTTTTTTTTATATACAAATGGTGTGGTTTTTCTACATGTAGATAAAGACATTGAGTTTGTCTTCGACTTAGAGGTAAGACATTTGCTGGGTGAGTTAAATGGGCTTGGCCCAAAGATTTGACGTCGTCTGTGCTACCGAAGGGCACATAACTTATAATGAAAAGTTGAATATAGTAATGACCAGTCGCGATTGTACATAGTTAATGTAGCCCATTTCAATTCGCAAAAAGACCAGGCAAAAATCCAAAAGTAGAAAAACTGTTCCAATGCTGCTGATAAGAGGCTAATCCGACGTATTTTTTGACGAGAAATCGAATGGTGCAAACCGTGTTGCTCTCCGACCAATACTTTTGGCTGTAGCCACAAATGAATAATCATTGATGTCAAGATCACGTGCCCAGCAACGGCTCTTACTCCATGGAAACCAAGGAAATTTGCAATTTTTCAACAGCTGGAGATGCCTGGCCCAATTGCGCATCTTTTGGCACCTTATTGATGTGGGTCAGTGTTCAATTGTACTTTTTACAGCGCACTGTATCAAGTACCTTGTGTTTTTTTTATATACAAATGGTGTGGTTTTTCTACATGTAGATAAAGACATTGAGTTTGTCTTCGACTTAGAAGTAAGACATTTGCTGGGTGAGTTAAATGGGCTTGGCCCAAAGATTTGACGTCGTCTGGGCTACCGAAGGGCACATAACTTATAATGAAAAGTTGAATATAGTAATGACCAGTCGCGATTGTACATAGTTAATGTAGCCCATTTCAATTCGCAAAAAGACCAGGCAAAAATCCAAAAGTGGAAAAACTGTTCCAATGCTGCTGGTAAGAGGCTAATCCGACGTATTTTTTGACGAGAAATCGAATGGTGCAAACCGCGTTGCTCTCCGACCAATACTTTTGGCTGTAGCCACAAATGAATAATCATTGATGTCAAGATCACGTGCCCAGCAACGGCTCTTACTCCATGGAAACCAAGGAAATTTGCAATTTTTCAACAGCTGGAGATGCCTGGCCCAATTGCGCATCTTTTGGCACCTTATTGATGTGGGTCAGTGTTCAATTGTAGTTTTTACAGCGCACTGTATCAAGTACCTTGTGTTTTTTTATATACAAATGGTGTGGTTTTTCTACATGTAGATAAAGACATTGAGTTTGTCTTCGACTTAGAAGTAAGACATTTGCTGGGTGAGTTAAATGGGCTTGGCCCAAAGATTTGACGTCGTCTGGGCTACCGAAGGGCACATAACTTATAATGAAAAGTTGAATATAGTAATGACCAGTCGCGATTGTACATAGTTAATGTAGCCGATTTCAATTCGCAAAAAGACCAGGCAAAAATCCAAAAGTAGAAAAACTGTTCCAATGCTGTTGGTAAGAGGCTAATCCGACGTATTTTTTGACGAGAAATCGAATGGTGCAAACCGCGTTGCTCTCCGACCAATACTTTTGGCTGTAGCCACAAATGAATAATCATTGATGTCAAGATCACGTGCCCAGCAACGGCTCTTACTCCATGGAAACCAAGGAAATTTGCAATTTTTCAACAGCTGGAGATGTCTGGCCCAATTGCGCATCTTTTGGCACCTTATTGATGTGGGTCAGTGTTCAATTGTACTTTTTACAGCGGACTGTATCAAGTACCTTGTGTTTTTTTTATATACAAATGGTATGGTTTTTCTACATGTAGATAAAGACATTGAGTTTGTCTTCGACTTAGAAGTAAGACATTTGCTGGGTGAGTTAAATGGGCTTGGCCCAAAGATTTGACGTCGTCTGTGCTACCGAAGGGCACATAACTTATAATGAAAAGTTGAATATAGTAATGACCAGTCGCGATTGTACATAGTTAATGTAGCCCATTTCAATTCGCAAAAAGACCAGGCAAAAATCCAAAAGTGGAAAAACTGTTCCAATGCTGCTGATAAGAGGCTAATCCGACGTATTTTTTGACGAGAAATCGAATGGTGCAAACCGTGTTGCTCTCCGACCAATACTTTTGGCTGTAGCCACAAATGAATAATCATTGATGTCAAGATCACGTGCCCAGCAACGGCTCTTACTCCATGGAAACCAAGGAAATTTGCAATTTTTCAACAGCTGGAGATGCCTGGCCCAATTGCGCATCTTTTGGCACCTTATTGATGTGGGTCAGTGTTCAATTGTACTTTTTACAGCGCACTGTATCAAGTACCTTGTGTTTTTTTATATACAAATGGTGTGGTTTTTCTACATGTAGATAAAGACATTGAGTTTATCTTCGACTTAGAAGTAAGACATTTGCTGGGTGAGTTAAATGGGCTTGGCCCAAAGATTTGACGTCGTCTGGGCTACCGAAGGGCACATAACTTATAATGAAAAGTTGAATATAGTAATGACCAGTCGCGATTGTACATAGTTAATGTAGCCCATTTCAACTCGCAAAAAGACCAGGCAAAAATCCAAAAGTGGAAAAACTGTTCCAATGCTGCTGATAAGAGGCTAATCCGACGTATTTTTTGACGAGAAATCGAATGGTGCAAACCGTGTTGCTCTCCGACCAATACTTTTTGCTGTAGCCACAAATGAATAATCATTGATGTCAAGATCACGTGCCCAGCAACGGCTCTTACTCCATGGAAACCAAGGAAATTTGCAATTTTTCAACAGCTGGAGATGCCTGGCCCAATTGCGCATCTTTTGGCACCTTATTGATGTGGGTCAGTGTTCAATTGTACTTTTTACAGCGCACTGTATCAAGTACCTTGTGTTTTTTTTATATACAAATGGTGTGGTTTTTCTACATGTAGATAAAGACATTGAGATTGTCTTCGACTTAGAAGTAAGACATTTGCTGGGTGAGTTAAATGGGCTTGGCCCAAAGATTTGACGTCGTCTGTGCTACCGAAGGGCACATAACTTATAATGAAAAGTTGAATATAGTAATGACCAGTCGCGATTGTACATAGTTAATGTAGCCGATTTCAATTCGCAAAAAGACCAGGCAAAAATCCAAAAGTGGAAAAACTGTTCCAATGCTGCTGATAAGAGGCTAATCCGACGTATTTTTTGACGAGAAATCGAATGGTGCAAACCGTGTTGCTCTCCGACCAATACTTTTGGCTGTAGCCACAAATGAATAATCATTGATGTCAAGATCACGTGCCCAGCAACGGCTCTTACTCCATGGAAACCAAGGAAATTTGCAATTTTTCAACAGCTGGAGATGCCTGGCCCAATTGCGCATCTTTTGGCACCTTATTGATGTGGGTCAGTGTTCAATTGTACTTTTTACAGCGCACTGTATCAAGTACCTTGTGTTTTTTTTATATACAAATGGTGTGGTTTTTCTACATGTAGATAAAAACATTGAGTTTGTCTTCGACTTAGAAGTAAGACATTTGCTGGGTGAGTTAAATTGGCTTGGCCCAAAGATTTGACGTCGTCTGGGCTACCGAAGGGCACATAACTTATAATGAAAAGTTGAATATAGTAATGACCAGTCGCGATTGTACATAGTTAATGTAGCCGATTTCAATTCGCAAAAAGACCAGGCAAAAATCCAAAAGTGGAAAAACTGTTCCAATGCTGCTGGTAAGAGGCTAATCCGACGTATTTTTTGACGAGAAATCGAATGGTGCAAACCGCGTTGCTCTCCGACCAATACTTTTGGCTGTAGCCACAAATGAAAAATCATTGATGTCAAGATCACGTGCCCAGCAACGGCTCTTACTCCATGGAAACCAAGGAAATTTGCAATTTTTCAACAGCTGGAGATGCCTGGCCCAATTGCGCATCTTTTGGCACCTTATTGATGTGGGTCAGTGTTCAATTGTACTTTTTACAGCGCACTGTATCAAGTACCTTGTGTTTTTTTTATATACAAATGGTGTGGTTTTTCTACATGTAGATAAAGACATTGAGTTTGTCTTCGACTTAGAAGTAAGACATTTGCTGGGTGAGTTAAATGGGCTTGGCCCAAAGATTTGACGTCGTCTGGGCTACCGAAGGGCACATAACTTATAATGAAAAGTTGAATATAGTAATGACCAGTCGCGATTGTACATAGTTAATGTAGCCGATTTCAATTCGCAAAAAGACCAGGCAAAAATCCAAAAGTGGAAAAACTGTTCCAATGCTGCTGGTAAGAGGCTAATCCGACGTATTTTTTGACGAGAAATCGAATGGTGCAAACCGCGTTGCTCTCCGACCAATACTTTTGGCTGTAGCCACAAATGAATAATCATTGATGTCAAGATCACGTGCCCAGCAACGGCTCTTACTCCATGGAAACCAAGGAAATTTGCAATTTTTCAACAGCTGGAGATGCCTGGCCCAATTGCGCATCTTTTGGCACCTTATTTATGTGGGACAGTGTTCAATTGTACTTTTAACAGCGCACTGTATCAAGTACCTTGTGTTTTTTTGATAAACAAATGGTGTGGTTTTTCTACATGTAGATAAAGACATTGAGTTTGTCTTCGACTTAGAAGTAAGACATTTGCTGGGGGAGTTAAATGGGCTTGGCCCAAAGATTTGACGTCGTCTGGGCTACCGAAGGGCACATAACTTATAATGAAAAGTTGAATATAGTAATGACCAGTCGCGATTGTACATAGTTAATGTAGCCCATTTCAATTCGCAAAAAGACCAGGCAAAAATCCAAAAGTGGAAAAACTGTTCCAATGCTGCTGGTAAGAGGCTAATCCGACGTATTTTTTGACGAGAAATCGAATGGTGCAAACCGCGTTGCTCTCCGACCAATACTTTTGGCTGTAGCCACAAATGAATAATCATTGATGTCAAGATCACGTGCCCAGCAACGGCTCTTACTCCATGGAAACCAAGGAAATTTGCAATTTTTCAACAGCTGGAGATGCCTGGCCCAATTGCGCATCTTTTGGCACCTTATTGATGTGGGTCAGTGTTCAATTGTACTTTTTACAGCGGACTGTATCAAGTACCTTGTGTTTTTTTATATACAAATGGTGTGGTTTTTCTACATGTAGATAAAGACATTGAGTTTATCTTCGACTTAGAAGTAAGACAACTCCTGGGTGAGTTAAATGGGCTTGGCCCAAAGATTTGACGTCGTCTGGGCTACCGAAGGGCACATAACTTATAATGAAAAGTTGAATATAGTAATGACCAGTCGCGATTGTACATAGTTAATGTAGCCGATTTCAATTCGCAAAAAGACCAGGCAAAAATCCAAAAGTGGAAAAACTGTTCCAATGCTGCTGGTAAGAGGCTAATCCGACGTATTTTTTGACGAGAAATCGAATGGTGCAAACCGTGTTGCTCTCCGACCAATACTTTTGGCTGTAGCCACAAATGAATAATCATTGATGTCAAGATCACGTGCCCAGCAACGGCTCTTACTCCATGGAAACCAAGGAAATTTGCAATTTTTCAACAGCTGGAGATGCCTGGCCCAATTGCGCATCTTTTGGCACCTTATTGATGTGGGTCAGTGTTCAATTGTACTTTTTACAGCGGACTGTATCAAGTACCTTGTGTTTTTTTTATATACAAATGGTGTGGTTTTTCTACATGTAGATAAAGACATTGAGTTTGTCTTCGACTTAGAAGTAAGACATTTGCTGGGTGAGTTAAATGGGCTTGGCCCAAAGATTTGACGTCGTCTGGGCTACCGAAGGGCACATAACTTATAATGAAAAGTTGAATATAGTAATGACCAGTCGCGATTGTACATAGTTAATGTAGCCGATTTCAATTCGCAAAAAGACCAGGCAAAAATCCAAAAGTGGAAAAACTGTTCCAATGCTGCTGGTAAGAGGCTAATCCGACGTATTTTTTGACGAGAAATCGAATGGTGCAAACCGCGTTGCTCTCCGACCAATACTGTTGGCTGTAGCCACAAATGAATAATCATTGATGTCAAGATCACGTGCCCAGCAACGGCTCTTACTCCATGGAAACCAAGGAAATTTGCAATTTTTCATCAGCTGGAGATGCCTGGCCCAATTGCGCATCTTTTGGCACCTTATTGATGTGGGTCAGTGTTCAATTGTACTTTTTACAGCGCACTGTATCAAGTACCTTGTGTTTCTTTTATATACAAATGGTGTGGTTTTTCTACATGTAGATAAAGACATTGAGTTTGTCTTCGACTTAGAAGTAAGACATTTGCTGGGTGAGTTAAATGGGCTTGGCCCAAAGATTTGACGTCGTCTGGGCTACCGAAGGGCACATAACTTATAATAAAAAGTTGAATATAGTAATGACCAGTCGCGATTGTACATAGTTAATGTAGCCGATTTCAATTCGCAAAAAGACCAGGCAAAAATCCAAAAGTGGAAAAACTGTTCCAATGCTGCTGGTAAGAGGCTAATCCGACGTATTTTTTGACGAGAAATCGAATGGTGCAAACCGCGTTGCTCTCCGACCAATACTTTTGGCTGTAGCCACAAATGAATAATCATTGATGTCAAGATCACGTGCCCAGCAACGGCTCTTACTCCATGGAAACCAAGGAAATTTGCAATTTTTCAACAGCTGGAGATGCCTGGCCCAATTGCGCATCTTTTGGCACCTTATTGATGTGGGTCAGTGTTCAATTGTACTTTTTACAGCGGACTGTATCAAGTACCTTGTGTTTTTTTATATACAAATGGTGTGGTTTTTCTACATGTAGATAAAGACATTGAGTTTATCTTCGACTTAGAAGTAAGACAACTCCTGGGTGAGTTAAATGGGCTTGGCCCAAAGATTTGACGTCGTCTGGGCTACCGAAGGGCACATAACTTATAATGAAAAGTTGAATATAGTAATGACCAGTCGCGATTGTACATAGTTAATGTAGCCGATTTCAATTCGCAAAAAGACCAGGCAAAAATCCAAAAGTGGAAAAACTGTTCCAATGCTGCTGGTAAGAGGCTAATCCGACGTATTTTTTGACGAGAAATCGAATGGTGCAAACCGTGTTGCTCTCCGACCAATACTTTTGGCTGTAGCCACAAATGAATAATCATTGATGTCAAGATCACGTGCCCAGCAACGGCTCTTACTCCATGGAAACCAAGGAAATTTGCAATTTTTCAACAGCTGGAGATGCCTGGCCCAATTGCGCATCTTTTGGCACCTTATTGATGTGGGTCAGTGTTCAATTGTACTTTTTACAGCGCACTGTATCAAGTACCTTGTGTTTTTTTTATATACAAATGGTGTGGTTTTTCTACATGTAGATAAAGACATTGAGTTTGTCTTCGACTTAGAAGTAAGACATTTGCTGGGTGAGTTAAATGGGCTTGGCCCAAAGATTTGACGTCGTCTGGGCTACCGAAGGGCACATAACTTATAATGAAAAGTTGAATATAGTAATGACCAGTCGCGATTGTACATAGTTAATGTAGCCGATTTCAATTCGCAAAAAGACCAGGCAAAAATCCAAAAGTGGAAAAACTGTTCCAATGCTGCTGGTAAGAGGCTAATCCGACGTATTTTTTGACGAGAAATCGAATGGTGCAAACCGCGTTGCTCTCCGACCAATACTGTTGGCTGTAGCCACAAATGAATAATCATTGATGTCAAGATCACGTGCCCAGCAACGGCTCTTACTCCATGGAAACCAAGGAAATTTGCAATTTTTCATCAGCTGGAGATGCCTGGCCCAATTGCGCATCTTTTGGCACCTTATTGATGTGGGTCAGTGTTCAATTGTACTTTTTACAGCGCACTGTATCAAGTACCTTGTGTTTCTTTTATATACAAATGGTGTGGTTTTTCTACATGTAGATAAAGACATTGAGTTTGTCTTCGACTTAGAAGTAAAACATTTGCTGGGTGAGTTAAATGGGCTTGGCCCAAAGATTTGACGTCGTCTGGGCTACCGAAGGGCCTCACGTGCCCAGCAACGGCTCTTACTCCATGGAAACCAAGGAAATTTGCAATTTTTCAACAGCTGGAGATGCCTGGCCCAATTGCGCATCTTTTGGCACCTTATTGATGTGGGTCAGTGTTCAATTGTACTTTTTACAGCGGACTGTATCAAGTACCTTGTGTTTTTTTATATACAAATGGTGTGGTTTTTCTACATGTAGATAAAGACATTGAGTTTATCTTCGACTTAGAAGTAAGACAACTCCTGGGTGAGTTAAATGGGCTTGGCCCAAAGATTTGACGTCGTCTGGGCTACCGAAGGGCACATAACTTATAATGAAAAGTTGAATATAGTAATGACCAGTCGCGATTGTACATAGTTAATGTAGCCGATTTCAATTCGCAAAAAGACCAGGCAAAAATCCAAAAGTGGAAAAACTGTTCCAATGCTGCTGGTAAGAGGCTAATCCGACGTATTTTTTGACGAGAAATCGAATGGTGCAAACCGTGTTGCTCTCCGACCAATACTTTTGGCTGTAGCCACAAATGAATAATCATTGATGTCAAGATCACGTGCCCAGCAACGGCTCTTACTCCATGGAAACCAAGGAAATTTGCAATTTTTCAACAGCTGGAGATGCCTGGCCCAATTGCGCATCTTTTGGCACCTTATTGATGTGGGTCAGTGTTCAATTGTACTTTTTACAGCGCACTGTATCAAGTACCTTGTGTTTTTTTTATATACAAATGGTGTGGTTTTTCTACATGTAGATAAAGACATTGAGTTTGTCTTCGACTTAGAAGTAAGACATTTGCTGGGTGAGTTAAATGGGCTTGGCCCAAAGATTTGACGTCGTCTGGGCTACCGAAGGGCACATAACTTATAATGAAAAGTTGAATATAGTAATGACCAGTCGCGATTGTACATAGTTAATGTAGCCGATTTCAATTCGCAAAAAGACCAGGCAAAAATCCAAAAGTGGAAAAACTGTTCCAATGCTGCTGGTAAGAGGCTAATCCGACGTATTTTTGACGAGAAATCGATGGTGCAAACCGCGTTGCTCTCCGACCAATACTGTTGGCTGTAGCCACAAATGAATAATCATTGATGTCAAGATCACGTGCCCAGCAACGGCTCTTACTCCATGGAAACCAAGGAAATTTGCAATTTTTCATCAGCTGGAGATGCCTGGCCCAATTGCGCATCTTTTGGCACCTTATTGATGTGGGTCAGTGTTCAATTGTACTTTTACAGCGCACTGTATCAAGTACCTTGTGTTTCTTTTATATACAAATGGTGTGGTTTTTCTACATGTAGATAAAGACATTGAGTTTGTCTTCGACTTAGAAGTAAAACATTTGCTGGGGTGAGTTAAATGGGCTTGGCCCAAAGATTTGACGTCGTCTGGGCTACCGAAGGGCCTCACGTGCCCAGCAACGGCTCTTACTCCATGGAAACCAAGGAAATTTGCAATTTTTCAACAGCTGGAGATGCCTGGCCCAATTGCGCATCTTTTGGCACCTTATTGATGTGGGTCAGTGTTCAATTGTACTTTTTACAGCGGACTGTATCAAGTACCTTGTGTTTTTTTTATATACAAATGGTGTGGTTTTTCTACATGTAGATAAAGACATTGAGTTTGTCTTCGACTTAGAAGTAAGACATTTGCTGGGTGAGTTAAATGGGCTTGGCCCAAAGATTTGACGTCGTCTGGGCTACCGAAGGGCACATAACTTATAATGAAAAGTTGAATATAGTAATGACCAGTCGCGATTGTACATAGTTAATGTAGCCGATTTCAATTCGCAAAAAGACCAGGCAAAAATCCAAAAGTGGAAAAACTGTTCCAATGCTGCTGGTAAGAGGCTAATCCGACGTATTTTTGACGAGAAATCGAATGGTGCAAACCGCGTTGCTCTCCGACCAATACTGTTGGCTGTAGCCACAAATGAATAATCATTGATGTCAAGATCACGTGCCCAGCAACGGCTCTTACTCCATGGAAACAAGGAAATTTGCAATTTTTCATCAGCTGGAGATGCCTGGCCCAATTGCGCATCTTTTGGCACCTTATTGATGTGGGTCAGTGTTCAATTGTACTTTTTACAGCGCACTGTATCAAGTACCTTGTGTTTCTTTTATATACAAATGGTGGTGGTTTTTCTACATGTAGATAAAGACATTGAGTTTGTCTTCGACTTAGAAGTAAGACATTTGCTGGGTGAGTTAAATGGGCTTGGCCCAAAGATTTGACGTCGTCTGGGCTACCGAAGGGCACATAACTTATAATGAAAAGTTGAATATAGTAATGACCAGTCGCGATTGTACATAGTTAATGTAGCCGATTTCAATTCGCAAAAAGACCAGGCAAAAATCCAAAAGTGGAAAAACTGTTCCAATGCTGCTGGTAAGAGGCTAATCCGACGTATTTTTTGACGAGAAATCGAATGGTGCAAACCGCGTTGCTCTCCGACCAATACTTTTGGCTGTAGCCACAATGAATAATCATTGATGTCCAAGATCACGTGCCCAGCAACGGCTCTTACTCCATGGAAACCAAGGAAATTTGCAATTTTTCAACAGCTGGAGATGCCTGGCCCAATTGCGCATCTTTTGGCACCTTATTGATGTGGGTCAGTGTTCAATTGTACTTTTTACAGCGGACCTGTATCAAGTACCTTGTGTTTTTTTATATACAAATGGTGTGGTTTTTCTACATGTAGATAAAGACATTGAGTTTATCTTCGACTTAGAAGTAAGACAACTCCTGGGTGAGTTAAATGGGCTTGGCCCAAAGATTTGACGTCGTCTGGGCTACCGAAGGGCACATAACTTATAATGAAAAGTTGAATATAGTAATGACCAGTCGCGATTGTACATAGTTAATGTAGCCGATTTCAATTCGCAAAAAGACCAGGCAAAAATCCAAAAGTGGAAAAACTGTTCCAATGCTGCTGGTAAGAGGCTAATCCGACGTATTTTTTGACGAGAAATCGAATGGTGCAAACCGTGTTGCTCTCCGACCAATACTTTTGGCTGTAGCCACAAATGAATAATCATTGATGTCAAGATCACGTGCCCAGCAAACGGCTCTTACTCCATGGAAACCAAGGAAATTTGCAATTTTTCAACAGCTGGAGATGCCTGGCCCAATTGCGCATCTTTTGGCACCTTATTGATGTGGGTCAGTGTTCAATTGTACTTTTTACAGCGCACTGTATCAAGTACCTTGTGTTTTTTTTATATACAAATGGTGTGGTTTTTCTACATGTAGATAAAGACATTGAGTTTGTCTTCGACTTAGAAGTAAGACATTTGCTGGGTGAGTTAAATGGGCTTGGCCCAAAGATTTGACGTCGTCTGGGCTACCGAAGGGCACATAACTTATAATGAAAAGT
>NW_027018332.1:0-40008 GCF_032854445.1 Liolophura sinensis
CCAGGCATCGGCAGCTGTTAAAAAAATTGCAACTTTCCCTGGTTCCATGGAGTAAGAGCCGTTGCTGGGCACGTGATTATGACATAAATGATCATTCAATTGTTCACTACAGGCCAAAAAGTATTAGTCGGAGAGCAACGCGGTTTGCACCATTCGATTTGTCGTCACAAAATACGTCGGATTAGCCTCTTACCAGCAGCACTGGAACAGTTCTTCCCACTTTTTGCATTTTTACCAGGTCCTTTTTGTTAATTGAAATCGGCTACACTGTACTCTGTACAATCGCGACTGGTCATTACTATATTCAACTTTTGACTATAAGTTATTTGCCCTTCGGTAGACCAGAAGATCTGAAATCTTTGGGGCTAAGCCCATTTAACTCACCCAGCAATTGCCTTACTTCTAAGTGCAAGACAATCTCAATGTCTTTATCTACGTGTAGAAAAACCACACCATTTGTACGTGAAAAACACAGGTACTTGATACAGTCTTGTGTAAAAAGTACAACTGACCACAGACCCACATGAATAAGGTGCCAAAAATGCGGAATTGAGCCAGGGCATCGGCCAGCTGTTGAAAAATTGCAAATTTCCCTGGTTTCCATGGAGTAAGAGCCGTTGCTGGGCACGTGATTATGACATAAATGATCATTCAATTGGTCGCTACAGCCAAACGTATTGATCGGAGAGCAACGCGGATTGCACCATTCGATTTCTCGTCACAAAATACGTCGGATTAGCCTCTTACCAGCAGCACTGGAACAGTTTTCGCACTTTTGCATTTTTGCCTGGTCTTTTTGTTAATTGAAATCGGCTACACTGTACTCTGTACAATCGCGACTTGGTCATTACTATATTCAACTTTTGACTATAAGTTATGTGCCCTTCGGTAGCCCAGAAGACCTGAAATCTTTGGGCTAAAGCCCATTTAAACTCACCCAGCAATTGTCTTACTTCTAAGTGCAAGACAATCTCAATGTCTTTATCTACGTGTAGAAAAAAACACACCATTTGTACGTGAAAAACACAAGGTACTTGATACAGTCTGCTGTAAAAAGTACAACTGACCACAGACCCACATGAATAAGGTGCCAAAAGATGCGGAATTGAGCTAGGCATCGGCAGCTGTTGAAAAATTGCCAATTTCCCTGGTTTCCATGGAGTAAGAGCCGTTGCTACGCACGTGATTATGACATAAATGATCATTCAATTGTCACTACAGCCAAAAGTATTGGTCGGAGAGCAACGCGGTTTGCACCATTCGATTTCTCGTCACAAAAATACGTCGGAATAGCCTCTTACCAGCAGCACTGGAACAGTTTTTCTACTTTTGCATTTTTGCCTGGTCTTTTTGTTAATTGAAATCGGCTACACTGTACTCTGTACAATCGCGACTGGTCATTACTATATTCAACTTTTGACTATAAGTTATGTGCCCTTCGGTAGCCCAGAAGACCTGAAATCTTTGGGTTAAGCCCCATTTAACTCACCCAGCAATTGTCTTACTTCTAAGTGCAAGACAATCTCAATGTCTTTATCTACGTGTAGAAAAAACACACCATTTGTACATAAAAACACAAGGTACTTGATACAGTCTGCTGTAAAAAGTACAACTGGACCACAGACCCACATGAATAAGGTGCCAAAAGATGCGGAATTGAGCCAGGCATCGGCAGCTGTTGAAAAATTGCAAATTTCCCTGGTTTCCATGGAGTAAGAGCCGTTGCTACGCACGTGATTATGACATAAATGATCATTCAATTGTCACTACAGCCAAAAGTATTGTCGGAGAACAACGCGGTTTGCACCATTCAATTTCTCGTCACAAAATACGTCGGATTAGCCTCTTACCAGCAGCACTGGAACAGTTTTTTCTACTTTTGCATTTTTTGCCTGGTCTTTTTGTTAATTGAAATCGGCTACACTGTACTCTGTACAATCGCGACTGGTCATTACTATATTCAACTTTTGACTATAAGTTATGTGCCCTTCGGTAGCCAGAAAACCTGAAATCTTTGGGCCAAGCCCATTTAACTCACCCAGCAATTGTCTTACTTCTAAGTGCAAGACAATCTCAATGTCTTTATCTACGTGTAGAAAAACCACACCATTTGTACTTAAAAAACACAAGGTACTTGATACAGTCTGCTGTAAAAAGTACAACTAAACACTGACCCACATTTATAAGGTGCCAAAAGATGCGGAATTGAGCCAGGCATCGGCAGCTGTTAAAAAATTGCAAATATCCCTGGTTTCCATGGAGTAAGAGCCGTTGCTGGGCACGTGATTATGACATAAATGATCATTCAATTGTCACTACAGCCAAAAGTATTGGTCGGAGAGCAACGCGGTTTGCACCATTCGATTTCTCGTCACAAAATACGTCGGATTAGCCTCTTACCAGCAGCACTGGAACAGTTTTTCCACTTTTGCATTTTTGCCTGGTCTTTTTGTTAATTGAAATCGGCTACACTGTACTCTGTACAATCGCGACTGGTCATTACTATATTCAACTTTTGACTATAAGTTATGTGCCCTTCGGTAGCCCAGAAGACGTCAAATCTTTCGGCTAAGCCCATTTAACTCACCCAGCAATTGTCTTACTTCTAAGTGCAACACAATCTCAATGTTTTTATCTACGTGTAGAAAAACCACACCATTTGTACATGAAAAAAACACAAGGTACTTGATACAGTCTGCTGTAAAAAGTACAACTGACCACAGACCCACATTTAAAAGGTGCCAAAAGATGCGGAATTGGGCCAGGTATCGGCAGCTGTTGAAAAATTGCAAATTTCCCTGGTTTCCATGGAGTAAGAGCCGTTGCTGTGCACGTGATTATGACATAAATGATCATTGAATTGTCGCTACAGGCAAAAGTATTGGTCGGAGAGCAACGCGGTTTGCACCATTCGATTTCTCGTCACAAAATACGTCGGATTAGCCTCTTACCAGCAGCACTGGAACAGTTTTTCTAATTTTGCGTTTTTGCCTGGTCTTTTTTGTTAATTGAAATCGGCTACACTGTACTCTGTACAATCGCGACTGGTCATTACTATATTCAACTTTTGACTATAAGTTATGTGCCCTTCGGTAGCCCAGAAGACGTCAAATCTTTCGGCTAAGCCCATTTAACTCACCCAGCAATTGTCTTACTTCTAAGTGCAAGACAATCTCAATGTCTTTATCTACGTGTAGAAAAACCACACCATTTGTACGTGAAAAACACAAGGTACTTGATACAGTCTGCTGTAAAAAGTACAACTGAACACTGACCCTCATTTATAAGGTGCCAAAAGATGCGGAATTGGGCCAGGCATCGGCAGCTGTTAAAAAATTGCAAATATCCCTGGTTTCCATGGAGTAAGAGCCGTTGCTGGGCACGTGATTATGACATCAATGATCATTGAATTGTCGCTACAGCCAAAAGTATTGGTCGGAGAGCAACGCGGTTTGCACCATTCGATTTCTCGTCACAAAATACGTCGGATTAGCCTCTTACCAGCAGCACTGGAACAGTTTTTCCACTTTTGCATTTTTGCCTTGTCTTTTTGTTAATTGAAATCGGCTACACTGTACTCTGTACAATCGCGACTGGTCATTACTATATTCAACTTTTGACTATAAGTTATGTGCCCTTCGGTAGCCCAGAAGACCTGAAATCTTTGGGCTAAGCCCATTTAACTCACCCAGCAATTGTCTTACTTCTTAGTCCAAGACAATCTCAATGTCTTTATCTACGTGTAGAAAGACCAGACCATTTGTACATAAAAAACACAAGGTACTTGATACAGTCTGCTGTAAAAAGTACAACTGACCACAGACCCACATTTATAAGGTGCCAAAAGATGCGGAATTGGGCCAGGTATCGGCAGCTGTTGAAAAATTGCCAATTTCCCTGGTTTCCATGGAGTAAGAGCCGTTGCTGGGCACGTGATTATGACATAAATGATCATTCAATTGTCGCTACAGGCAAAAGTATTGGTCAGAGAGCAACGCGGTTTGCACCATTCGATTTGTCGTCACAAAATACGTCGAATTAGCCTCTTACCAGCAGCACTGGAACAATTTTTCCAATTTTGCATTTTTGCCTGGTCTTTTTGTTTATTGAAATCGGCTACACTGTACTCTGTACAATCGCGACTGGTCATTACTATATTCAACTTTTGACTATAAGTTATGTGCCCTTCGGTAGCCCAGAAGACCTGAAATCTTTGGGCTAAGCCCATTTAATTCTTCCAGCAATTGTCTTACTTCTAAGTGCAAGACAATCTCAATGTCTTTATCTACGTGTAGAAAAACCACACCATTTGTACATAAAAAACACAAGGTACTTGATACAGTCTGCTGTAAAAAGTACAACTAAACACTGACCAACATTTATAAGGTGCCAAAAGATGCGGAATTGAGCCAGGCATCGGCAGCTGTTGAAAAATTGCAAATTTCCCTGGTTTCCATGGAGTAAGAGCCGTTGCTGAGCACGTGATTATGACATAAATGATCATTCAATTGTCACTGCAGCCAAAAGTATTGGTCGGAGAGCAACGCGGTTTGCACCATTCGATTTCTCGTCACAAAATACGTCGGATTAGCCTCTTACCAGCAGCACTGGAACAGTTTTCGCACTTTTGCATTTTTGCCTGGTCTTTTAGTTAATTGAAATCGGCTACACTGTACTCTGTACAATCGCGACTGGTCATTACTATATTCAACTTTTGACTATAAGTTATGTGCCCTTCGGTAGCCCAGAAGACCTGAAATTTTTGGGCTAAGCCCATTTAACTCACCCAGCAATTGCCTTACTTCTAAGTGCAAGACAATCTCAATGTCTTTATCTACGTGTAGAAAAACCACACCATTTGTACGTGATAAACACAAGGTACTTGATACAGTCTGCTGTAAAAAGTACAACTGAACACTGACCCACTTCAGTAAGGTGCCAAAAGATGTGGAATTGAGCCAGGCATCGGCAGCTGTTGAAAAATTGCAAATTTCCCTGGTTTCCATGGAGTAAGAGCCGTTGCTGGGCACGTGATTATGACATAAATAATCATGCAATTGTCACTACAGCCAAAAGTATTGGTCGGAGAGCAACGCGGATTGCACCATTCGATTTCTCGTCACAAAATACGTCGGATTAGCCTCTTACCAGCAGCACTGGAACAGTTTTTCCACTTTTGCATTTTTGCCTGGTCTTTTTGTTAATTGAAATCGGCTACACTGTACTCTGTACAATCGCGACTGGTCATTACTATATTCAACTTTTGACTATAAGTTATGTGCCCTTCGGTAGCCCAGAAGACCTGAAATCTTTGAACTAAGCCCATTTAACTCACCCAGCAATTGTCTTACTTCTAAGTCCAAGACAATCTCAATGTCTTTATCTACGTGTAGAAAAACCATACCATTTGTACGTGAAAAACACAAGGTACTTGATACAGTCTGCTGTAAAAAGTACAACTGACCACAGACCCACATGAATAAGGTGCCAAAAGATGCGGAATTGATACAGGCATCGGCAGCTGTTGAAAAATTGCAAATTTCCCTGGTTTCCATGGAGTAAGAGCCGTTGCTACGCACGTGATTATGACATAAATGATCATTCAATTGTCGCTACTGCCAAAAGTATTGGTCGGAGAGCAACGCGGTTTGCACCATTCGATTTCTCGTCACAAAATACGTCGGATTAGCCTCTTACCAGCAGCACTGGACCAGTTTTTCCACTTTTGCATTTTTGCCTGGTCTTTTTGTTAATTGAAATCGGCTACACTGTACTCTGTACAATCGCGACTGGTCATTACTATATTCAACTTTTGACTATAAGTTATGTGCCCTTCGGTAGCCCAGAAGACCTAAAATCTTTGGGCTAAGCCCATTTAACTCACCCAGCAATTGTCTTACTTCTAAGTGCAAGACAATCTCAATGTCTTTATCTACGTGTAGAAAAAACACACCATTTGTACGTGAAAAACACAAGGTACTTGATACAGTCTGCTGTAAAAAGTACAACTGACCACAGACCCACATGAATAAGGTGCCAAAAGATGCGGAATTGAGCCAGGCATCGGCAGCTGTTGAAAAATTGCCAATTTCCCTGGTTTCCATGGAGTAAGAGCCGTTGCTACGCACGTGATTATGACATAAATGATCATTCAATTGTCACTACAGCCAAAAGTATTGGTCGGAGAGCAACGCGGTTTGCACCATTCGATTTCTCGTCACAAAATACGTCGGAATAGCCTCTTACCAGCAGCACTGGAACAGTTTTTCTACTTTTGCATTTTTGCCTGGTCTTTTTGTTAATTGAAATCGGCTACACTGTACTCTGTACAATCGCGACTGGTCATTACTATATTCAACTTTTGACTATAAGTTATGTGCCCTTCGGTAGCCCAGAAGACCTGAAATCTTTGGGTTAAGCCCATTTAACTCACCCAGCAATTGTCTTACTTCTAAGTGCAAGACAATCTCAATGTCTTTATCTACGTGTAGAAAAAACACACCATTTGTACATAAAAAACACAAGGTACTTGATACAGTCTGCTGTAAAAAGTACAACTGACCACAGACCCACATGAATAAGGTGCCAAAAGATGCGGAATTGAGCCAGGCATCGGCAGCTGTTGAAAAATTGCAAATTTCCCTGGTTTCCATGGAGTAAGAGCCGTTGCTACGCACGTGATTATGACATAAATGATCATTCAATTGTCACTACAGCCAAAAGTATTGGTCGGAGAACAACGCGGTTTGCACCATTCAATTTCTCGTCACAAAATACGTCGGATTAGCCTCTTACCAGCAGCACTGGAACAGTTTTTCTACTTTTGCATTTTTGCCTGGTCTTTTTGTTAATTGAAATCGGCTACACTGTACTCTGTACAATCGCGACTGGTCATTACTATATTCAACTTTTGACTATAAGTTATGTGCCCTTCGGTAGCCCAGAAAACCTGAAATCTTTGGGCCAAGCCCATTTAACTCACCCAGCAATTGTCTTACTTCTAAGTGCAAGACAATCTCAATGTCTTTATCTACGTGTAGAAAAACCACACCATTTGTACTTAAAAAACACAAGGTACTTGATACAGTCTGCTGTAAAAAGTACAACTAAACACTGACCCACATTTATAAGGTGCCAAAAGATGCGGAATTGAGCCAGGCATCGGCAGCTGTTAAAAAATTGCAAATATCCCTGGTTTCCATGGAGTAAGAGCCGTTGCTGGGCACGTGATTATGACATAAATGATCATTCAATTGTCACTACAGCCAAAAGTATTGGTCGGAGAGCAACGCGGTTTGCACCATTCGATTTCTCGTCACAAAATACGTCGGATTAGCCTCTTACCAGCAGCACTGGAACAGTTTTTCCACTTTTGCATTTTTGCCTGGTCTTTTTGTTAATTGAAATCGGCTACACTGTACTCTGTACAATCGCGACTGGTCATTACTATATTCAACTTTTGACTATAAGTTATGTGCCCTTCGGTAGCCCAGAAGACGTCAAATCTTTCGGCTAAGCCCATTTAACTCACCCAGCAATTGTCTTACTTCTAAGTGCAACACAATCTCAATGTTTTTATCTACGTGTAGAAAAACCACACCATTTGTACATGAAAAAACACAAGGTACTTGATACAGTCTGCTGTAAAAAGTACAACTGACCACAGACCCACATTTAAAAGGTGCCAAAAGATGCGGAATTGGGCCAGGTATCGGCAGCTGTTGAAAAATTGCAAATTTCCCTGGTTTCCATGGAGTAAGAGCCGTTGCTGGGCACGTGATTATGACATAAATGATCATTGAATTGTCGCTACAGGCAAAAGTATTGGTCGGAGAGCAACGCGGTTTGCACCATTCGATTTCTCGTCACAAAATACGTCGGATTAGCCTCTTACCAGCAGCACTGGAACAGTTTTTCTAATTTTGCGTTTTTGCCTGGTCTTTTTGTTAATTGAAATCGGCTACACTGTACTCTGTACAATCGCGACTGGTCATTACTATATTCAACTTTTGACTATAAGTTATGTGCCCTTCGGTAGCCCAGAAGACGTCAAATCTTTCGGCTAAGCCCATTTAACTCACCCAGCAATTGTCTTACTTCTAAGTGCAAGACAATCTCAATGTCTTTATCTACGTGTAGAAAAACCACACCATTTGTACGTGAAAAACACAAGGTACTTGATACAGTCTGCTGTAAAAAGTACAACTGAACACTGACCCACATTTATAAGGTGCCAAAAGATGCGGAATTGGGCCAGGCATCGGCAGCTGTTAAAAAATTGCAAATATCCCTGGTTTCCATGGAGTAAGAGCCGTTGCTGGGCACGTGATTATGACATCAATGATCATTGAATTGTCGCTACAGCCAAAAGTATTGGTCGGAGAGCAACGCGGTTTGCACCATTCGATTTCTCGTCACAAAATACGTCGGATTAGCCTCTTACCAGCAGCACTGGAACAGTTTTTCCACTTTTGCATTTTTGCCTTGTCTTTTTGTTAATTGAAATCGGCTACACTGTACTCTGTACAATCGCGACTGGTCATTACTATATTCAACTTTTGACTATAAGTTATGTGCCCTTCGGTAGCCCAGAAGACCTGAAATCTTTGGGCTAAGCCCATTTAACTCACCCAGCAATTGTCTTACTTCTTAGTCCAAGACAATCTCAATGTCTTTATCTACGTGTAGAAAGACCAGACCATTTGTACATAAAAAACACAAGGTACTTGATACAGTCTGCTGTAAAAAGTACAACTGACCACAGACCCACATTTATAAGGTGCCAAAAGATGCGGAATTGGGCCAGGTATCGGCAGCTGTTGAAAAATTGCCAATTTCCCTGGTTTCCATGGAGTAAGAGCCGTTGCTGGGCACGTGATTATGACATAAATGATCATTCAATTGTCGCTACAGGCAAAAGTATTGGTCAGAGAGCAACGCGGTTTGCACCATTCGATTTGTCGTCACAAAATACGTCGAATTAGCCTCTTACCAGCAGCACTGGAACAATTTTTCCAATTTTGCATTTTTGCCTGGTCTTTTTGTTAATTGAAATCGGCTACACTGTACTCTGTACAATCGCGACTGGTCATTACTATATTCAACTTTTGACTATAAGTTATGTGCCCTTCGGTAGCCCAGAAGACCTGAAATCTTTGGGCTAAGCCCATTTAATTCTTCCAGCAATTGTCTTACTTCTAAGTGCAAGACAATCTCAATGTCTTTATCTACGTGTAGAAAAACCACACCATTTGTACATAAAAAACACAAGGTACTTGATACAGTCTGCTGTAAAAAGTACAACTAAACACTGACCAACATTTATAAGGTGCCAAAAGATGCGGAATTGAGCCAGGCATCGGCAGCTGTTGAAAAATTGCAAATTTCCCTGGTTTCCATGGAGTAAGAGCCGTTGCTGAGCACGTGATTATGACATAAATGATCATTCAATTGTCACTGCAGCCAAAAGTATTGGTCGGAGAGCAACGCGGTTTGCACCATTCGATTTCTCGTCACAAAATACGTCGGATTAGCCTCTTACCAGCAGCACTGGAACAGTTTTCGCACTTTTGCATTTTTGCCTGGTCTTTTAGTTAATTGAAATCGGCTACACTGTACTCTGTACAATCGCGACTGGTCATTACTATATTCAACTTTTGACTATAAGTTATGTGCCCTTCGGTAGCCCAGAAGACCTGAAATTTTTGGGCTAAGCCCATTTAACTCACCCAGCAATTGCCTTACTTCTAAGTGCAAGACAATCTCAATGTCTTTATCTACGTGTAGAAAAACCACACCATTTGTACGTGATAAACACAAGGTACTTGATACAGTCTGCTGTAAAAAGTACAACTGAACACTGACCCACTTCAGTAAGGTGCCAAAAGATGTGGAATTGAGCCAGGCATCGGCAGCTGTTGAAAAATTGCAAATTTCCCTGGTTTCCATGGAGTAAGAGCCGTTGCTGGGCACGTGATTATGACATAAATAATCATGCAATTGTCGCTACAGCCAAAAGTATTGGTCAGAGAGCAACGCGGTTTGCACCATTCGATTTCTCGTCACACAATACGTCGGATTAGCCTCTTACCAGCAGCACTGGAACAGTTTTTCCACTTTTGCAATTTTATCTGGTCTTTTTGTTAATTGAAATCGGCTACACTGTACTCTGTACAATCGCGACTGGTCATTACTATATTCAACTTTTGACTATAAGTTATGTGCCCTTCGGTAGCCCAGAAGACCTGAAATTTTTGGGCTAAGCCCATTTAACTCACCCAGCAATTGCCTTAATTTGTAAGTGCAAGACAATCTCAATGTCTTTATCTACGTGTAGAAAAACCACACCATTTGTACGTGAAAAACACAAGGTACTTGATACAGTCTGCTGTAAAAAGTACAACTAAACACTGACCCACATTTATAAGGTGCCAAAAGATGCGAAATTGAGCCAGGCATCGGCAGCTGTTAAAAAATTGCAAATATCCCTGGTCTCCATGGAGTAAGAGCCGTTGCTGGGCACATGATTATGACATCAATGATCATTCAATTGTCACTACAGCCAAAAGTATTGGTCGGAGAGCAACGCGGTTTGCACCATTCGATTTCTCGTCACAAAATACGTCGGATTAGCCTCTTACCAGCAGCACTGGAACAGTTCTTCCACTTTTGCATTTTTGCCTGGTCTTTTTGTTAATTGAAATCGGCTACACTGTACTCTGTACAATCGCGACTGGTCATTACTATATTCAACTTTTGACTATAAGTTATGTGCCCTTCGGTAGCCCAGAAGACGTCAAATCTTTGGGCCAAGCCCATTTAACTCACACAGCAATTGTCTTACTTCTAAGTGCAAGACAATCTCAATGTCTTTATCTAGGTGTAGAAAAACCACACCATTTGTACGTGAAAAACACAAGGTACTTGATACAGTCTGCTGTAAAAAGTACAACTGACCACAGACACACATGAATAAGGTGCCAAAAGATGCGAAATTGAGCCAGGCATCGGCAGCTGTTAAAAAATTGCAAATATCCCTGGTTTCCATGGAGTAAGAGCCGTTGCTGGGCACGTGATTATGACATCAATGATCATTCAATTGTCACTACAGCCAAAAGTATTGGTCGGAGAGCAACGCGGTTTGCACCATTCGATTTCTCGTCACAAAATACGTCGGATTAGCCTCTTACCAGCAGCACTGGAACAGTTTTTCCACTTTTGCATTTTTACCTGGTCTTTTTGTTAATTGAAATCGGCTACACTGTACTCTGTACAATCGCGACTGGTCATTACTATATTCAACTTTTGACTATAAGTTATGTGCCCTTCGGTAGCCCAGAAGATCTGAAATCTTTGGGCTAAGCCCATTTAACTCACCCAGCAATTGTTTTAATTTGTAAGTGCAAGACAATCTCAATGTCTTTATCTACGTGTAGAAAAACCACACCATTTGTACGTGATAAACACAAGGTACTTGATACAGTCTGCTGTAAAAAGTACAACTGAACACTGACCCACTTCAGTAAGGTGCCAAAAGATGCAGAATTGAGCCAGGCATACGCAGCTGTTGAAAAATTGCAAATATCCCTGGTTTCCATGGAGTAAGAGCCGTTGCTCGGCACGTGATTATGACATAAATGATCATTCAATTGTCACTACAGCCAAAAGTATTGGTCGGAGAGCAACGCGGTTTGCACCATTCAATTTCTAGTCACTAAATACGTCGGATTAGCCTCTTACCAGCAGCACTGGAACAGTTTGTCCACTTTTGCAATTTTGCCTGGTCTTTTTGTTAATTAAAATCGGCTACACTGTACTCTGTACAATCGCGACTGGTCATTACTATATTCAACTTTTGACTATAAGTTATGTGCCCTTCGGTAGCCCAGAAGACCTGAAATCTTTGGGCCAAGCCCATTTAACTCACCCAGCAATTGTCTTACTTCTAAGTGCAAGACAATCTCAATGTCTTTATCTACGTGTAGAAAAACCACACCATTTGTACATAAAAAACACAAGGTACTTGATACAGTCTGCTGTAAAAAATACAACTAAACACTGACCCACATTTATAAGGTGCCAAAAGATGCGGAATTGGGCCAGGCATCGGCAGCTGTTAAAAAATTGCAAATATCCCTGGTTTCCATGGAGTAAGAGCCGTTGCTGGGCACGTGATTATGACATCAATGATCATTCAATTGTCGCTATAGCCAAAAGTATTGGTCGGAGAGCAACGCGGTTTGCACCATTCGATTTCTCGTCACAAAATACGTCGGATTAGCCTCTTACCAGCAGCACTGGAACAGTTTTTCCACTTTTGCATTTTTACCTGGTCTCTTTGTTAATTGAAATCGGCTACACTGTACTCTGTACAATCGCGACTGGTCATTACTATATTCAACTTTTGACTATAAGTTATGTGCCCTTCGGTAGCCCAGAAGATCTGAAATCTTTGGGCTAAGCCCATTTAACTCACCCAGCAATTGCCTTAATTTGTAAGTGCAAGACAATCTCAATGTCTTTATCTACGTGTAGAAAAACCACACCATTTGTACGTGAAAAACACAAGGTACTTGATACAGTCTGCTGTAAAAAGTACAACTAAACACTGACCCACATTTATAAGGTGCCAAAAGATGCGAAATTGAGCCAGGCATCGGCAGCTGTTAAAAAATTGCAAATATCCCTGGTTTCCATGGAGTAAGAGCCGTTGCTGGGCACATGATTATGACATCAATGATCATTCAGTTGTCACTACAGCCAAAAGTATTGGTCGGAGAGCAACGCGGTTTGCACCATTCGATTTCTCGTCACAAAATACGTCGGATTAGCCTCTTACCAGCAGCACTGGAACAGTTCTTCCACTTTTGCATTTTTGCCTGGTCTTTTTGTTAATTGAAATCGGCTACACTGTACTCTGTACAATCGCGACTGGTCATTACTATATTCAACTTTTGACTATAAGTTATGTGCCCTTCGGTAGCCCAGAAGACGTCAAATCTTTGGGCCAAGCCCATTTAACTCACACAGCAATTGTCTTACTTCTAAGTGCAAGACAATCTCAATGTCTTTATCTAGGTGTAGAAAAACCACACCATTTGTACGTGAAAAACACAAGGTACTTGATACAGTCTGCTGTAAAAGGTACAATTGACCACAGACACACATGAATAAGGTGCCAAAAGATGCGAAATTGAGCCAGGCATCGGCAGCTGTTAAAAAATTGCAAATATCCCTGGTTTCCATGGAGTAAGAGCCGTTGCTGGGCACGTGATTATGACATCAATGATCATTCAATTGTCACTACAGGCAAAAGTATTGGTCGGAGAGCAACGCGGTTTGCACCATTCGATTTCTCGTCACAAAATACGTCGGATTAGCCTCTTACCAGCAGCACTGGAACAGTTTTTCCACTTTTGCATTTTTGCCTGGTCTTTTTGTTAATTGAAATCGGCTACACTGTACTCTGTACAATCGCGACTGGTCATTACTATATTCAACTTTTGACTATAAGTTATGTGCCCTTCGGTAGCCCAGAAGACCTGAAGTCTTTGGGCTAAGCCCATTTAACTCACCCAGCAATTGTCTTACTTCTAAGTGCAAGACAATCTCAATGTCTTTATCTACGTGTAGAAAAACCACACCATTTGTAAATAAAAAACACAAGGTACTTGATACAGTCTGCTGTAAAAAGTACAACTAAACACTGACCCACATTTATAAGGTGCCAAAAGATGCGGAATTGGGCCAGGCATCGGCAGCTGTTAAAAAATTGCAAATATCCATGGTTTCCATGGAGTAAGAGCCGTTGCTGGGCACGTGATTAGGACATCAATGATCATTCAATTGTCACTACAGCCAAACGTATTGGTCGGAGAGCAACGCGGTTTGCACCATTCGATTTCTCGTCACAAAATACGTCGGATTAGCCTCTTACCAGCAGCACTGGAACAGTTTTTCCACTTTTGCATTTTTACCTGGTCTTTTTGTTAATTGAAATCGGCTACACTGTACTCTGTACAATCGCGACTGGTCATTACTATATTCAACTTTTGACTATAAGTTATGTGCCCTTCGGTAGCCCAGAAGACCTGAAATCTTTCGGCCAAGCCTATTTAACTCACCCAGCAATTGTCTTACTTCTAAGTGCAAGACAATCTCAATGTCTTTATCTACGTGTAGAAAAACCACACCATTTGTACATAAAAAACACAAGGTACTTGATACAGTCTGCTGTAAAAAGTACAACTAAACACTGACCTACATTTATAAGGTGCCAAAAGATGCGGAATTGGGCCAGGCATCGGCAGCTGTTAAAAAATTGCAAATATCCCTGGTTTCCATGGAGTAAGAGCCGTTGCTGGGCACGTGATTATGACATCAATGATCATTCAATTGTCGCTACAGCCAAAAGTATTGGTCGGAGAGCAACGCGGTTTGCACCATTCGATTTCTCGTCACAAAATACGTCGGATTAGCCTCTTACCAGCAGCACTGGAACAGTTTGTCCACTTTTGCATTTTTGCCTGGTCTTTTTGTTAATTGAAATCGGCTACACTGTACTCTGTACAATCGCGACTGGTCATTACTATATTCAACTTTTGACTATAAGTTATGTGCCCTTCGGTAGCCCAGAAGATCTGAAATCTTTGGGCTAAGCCCATTTAACCCACCTAGCAATTGTCTTACTTCTAAGTGCAAGACAATCTCAATGTCTTTATCTACGTGTAGAAAAACCACACCATTTGTACATGAAAAACACAAGGTACTTGATACAGTCTGCTGTAAAAAGTACAACTAAACACTGACCCACATTTATAAGGTGCCAAAAGATGCGAAATTGAGCCAGGCATCGGCAGCTGTTAAAAAATTGCAAATATCCCTGGTTTCCATGGAGTAAGAGCCGTTGCTGGGCACGTGATTATGACATCAATGATCATTCAATTGTCACTACAGGCAAAAGTATTGGTCGGAGAGCAACGCGGTTTGCACCATTCGATTTCTCGTCACAAAATACGTCGGATTAGCCTCTTACCAGCAGCACTGGAACAGTTTTTCCACTTTTGCATTTTTACCTGGTCTTTTTGTTAATTGAAATCGGCTACACTGTACTCTGTACAATCGCGACTGGTCATTACTATATTCAACTTTTGACTATAAGTTATTTGCCCTTCGGTAGCCCAGAAGATCTGAAATCTTTGGGCTAAGCCCATTTAACTCACCCAGCAATTGCCTTACTTCTAAGTGCAAGACAATCTCAATGTCTTTATCTACGTGTAGAAAAACCACACCATTTGTACGTGATAAACACAAGGTACTTGATACAGTCTGCTGTAAAAAGTACAACTGAACACTGACCCACTTCAGTAAGGTGCCAAAAGATGCAGAATTGAGCCAGGCATCGGCAGCTGTTGAAAAATTGCAAATATCCCTGGTTTCCATGGAGTAAGAGCCGTTGCTGGGCACGTGATTATGACATAAATGATCATTTAATTGTCACTACAGCCAAAAGTATTGGTCGGAGAGCAACGCGGTTTGCACCATTCGATTTCTCGTCACAAAATACGTCGGATTAGCCTCTTACCAGCAGCACTGGAACAGTTTTTCCACTTTTGCATTTTTGCCTGGTCTTTTTGTTAATTGAAATCGGCTACACTGTACTCTGTACAATCGCGACTGGTCATTACTATATTCAACTTTTGACTATAAGTTATGTGCCCTTCGGTAGCCCAGAAGACGTCAAATCTTTGGGCTAAGCCCATTTACCTCACCCAGCAATTGTCTTACTTCTAAGTCCAAGACAATCTCAATGTCTTTATCTACGTGTAGAAAAACCACATCATTTGTACGTGAAAAACACAAGGTACTTGATACAGTCTGCTGTAAAAAGTACAACTGACCACAGACCCACATGAATAAGGTGCCAAAAGATGCGGAATTGAGCCAGGCATCGGCAGCTGTTGAAAAATTGCAAATTTCCCTGGTTTCCATGGAGTAAGAGCCGTTGCTGGGCACGTGATTATGACATAAATGATCATTCAATTGTCACTACAGCCAAAAGTATTGGTCGGAGAGCAACGCGGTTTGCACCATTCGATTTCTCGTCACAAAATACGTCGGATTAGCCTCTTACCAGCAGCACTGGAACAGTTTTTCCACTTTTGCATTTTTGCCTGGTCTTTTTGTTAATTGAAATCGGCTACACTGTACTCTGTACAATCGCGACTGGTCATTACTATATTCAACTTTTGACTATAAGTTATGTGCCCTTCGGTAGCCCAGAAGACCTGAAGTCTTTGGGCCAAGCCCATTTAACTCACCCAGCAATTGTCTTACTTCTAAGTGCAAGACAATCTCAATGTCTTTATCTACGTGTAGAAAAACCACACCATTTGTACATAAAAAACACAAGGTACTTGATACAGTCTGCTGTAAAAAGTACAACTAAACACTGACCCACATTTATAAGGTGCCAAAAGATGCGGAATTGGGCCAGGCATCGGCAGCTGTTAAAAAATTGCAAATATCCCTGGTTTCCATGGAGTAAGAGCCGTTGCTGGGCACGTGATTAGGACATCAATGATCATTCAATTGTCACTACAGCCAAAAGTATTGGTCGGAGAGCAACGCGGTTTGCACCATTCGATTTCTCGTCACAAAATACGTCGGATTAGCCTCTTACCAGCAGCACTGGAACAGTTTTTCCACTTTTGCATTTTTACCTGGTCTTTTTGTTAATTGAAATCGGCTACACTGTACTCTGTACAATCGCGACTGGTCATTACTATATTTAACTTTTGACTATAAGTTATGTGCCCTTCGGTAGCCCAGAAGACCTGAAATCTTTCGGCCAAGCCTATTTAACTCACCCAGCAATTGTCTTACTTCTAAGTGCAAGACAATCTCAATGTCTTTATCTACGTGTAGAAAAACCACACCATTTGTACATAAAAAACACAAGGTACTTGATACAGTCTGCTGTAAAAAGTACAACTAAACACTGACCCACATTTATAAGGTGCCAAAAGATGCGGAATTGGGCCAGGCATCGGCAGCTGTTAAAAAATTGCAAATATTTCTGGTTTCCATGGAGTAAGAGCCGTTGCTGGGCACGTGATTATGACATCAATGATCATTCAATTGTCGCTACAGCCAAAAGTATTGGTCGGAGAGCAACGCGGTTTGCACCATTCGATTTCTCGTCACAAAATACGTCGGATTAGCCTCTTACCAGCAGCACTGGAACAGTTTGTCCACTTTTGCATTTTTGCCTGGTCTTTTTGTTAATTGAAATCGGCTACACTGTACTCTGTACAATCGCGACTGGTCATTACTATATTCAACTTTTGACTATAAGTTATGTGCCCTTCGGTAGCCCAGAAGATCTGAAATCTTTGGGCTAAGCCCATTTATCCCACCTAGCAATTGTCTTACTTCTAAGTGCAAGACAATCTCAATGTCTTTATCTACGTGTAGAAAAACCACACCATTTGTACATGAAAAACACAAGGTACTTGATACAGTCTGCTGTAAAAAGTACAACTAAACACTGACCCACATTTATAAGGTGCCAAAAGATGCGAAATTGAGCCAGGCATCGGCAGCTGTTAAAAAATTGCAAATATCCCTGGTTTCCATGGAGTAAGAGCCGTTGCTGGGCACGTGATTATGACATCAATGATCATTCATTTGTCACTACAGGCAAAAGTATTGGTCGGAGAGCAACGCGGTTTGCACCATTCGATTTCTCGTCACAAAATACGTCGGATTAGCCTCTTACCAGCAGCACTGGAACAGTTTTTCCACTTTTGCATTTTTTGCCTGGTCTTTTTGTTAATTGAAATCGGCTACACTGTACTCTGTACAATCGCGACTGGTCATTACTATATTCAACTTTTGACTATAAGTTATTTGCCCTTCGGTAGCCCAGAAGATCTGAAATCTTTGGGCTAAGCCCATTTAACTCACCCAGCAATTGCCTTACTTCTAAGTGCAAGACAATCTCAATGTCTTTTTCTACGTGTAGAAAAACCACACCATTTGTACGTGATAAACACAAGGTACTTGATACAGTCTGCTGTAAAAAGTACAACTGAACACTGACCCACTTCAGTAAGGTGCCAAAAGATGCAGAATTGAGCCAGGCATCGGCAGCTGTTGAAAAATTGCAAATATCCCTGGTTTCCATGGAGTAAGAGCCGTTGCTGGGCACGTGATTATGACATAAATGATCATTTAATTGTCACTACAGCCAAAAGTATTGGTCGGAGAGCAACGCGGTTTGCACCATTCGATTTCTCGTCACAAAATACGTCGGATTAGCCTCTTACCAGCAGCACTGGAACAGTTTTTCCACTTTTGCATTTTTGCCTGGTCTTTTTGTTAATTGAAATCGGCTACACTGTACTCTGTACAATCGCGACTGGTCATTACTATATTCAACTTTTGACTATAAGTTATGTGCCCTTCGGTAGCCCAGAAGATCTGAAATCTTTGGGCCAAGCCCATTTAACTCACCCAGCAATTGTCTTACTTCTAAGTCCAAGACAATCTCAATGTCTTTATCTACGTGTAGAAAAACCACATCATTTGTACGTGAAAAACACAAGGTACTTGATACAGTCTGCTGTAAAAAGTACAACTGACCACAGACCCACATGAATAAGGTGCCAAAAGATGCGGAATTGAGCCAGGCATCGGCAGCTGTTGAAAAATTGCAAATTTCCCTGGTTTCCATGGAGTAAGAGCCGTTGCTGGGCACGTGATTATGACATAAATGATCTTTCATTTGTCACTACAGCCAAAAGTATTGGTCGGAGAGCAACGCGGTTTGCACCATTCGAGTTGTCGTCACAAAATACGTCGGATTAGCCTCTTACCAGCAGCACTGGAACAGTTTTTCCACTTTTGCATTTTTACCTGGTCTCTTTGTTAATTGAAATCGGCTACACTGTACTCTGTACAATCGCGACTGGTCATTACTATATTTAACTTTTGACTATAAGTTATGTGCCCTTCGGTAGCCCAGAAGATCTGAAATCTTTGGGCTAAGCCCATTTAACTCACCCAGCAATTGTCTTAATTTGTAAGTGCAAGACAATCTCAATGTCTTTATCTACGTGTAGAAAAACCACACCATTTGTACGTGAAAAACACAAGGTACTTGATACAGTCTGCTGTAAAAAGTACAACTAAACACTGACCCACATTTATAAGGTGCCAAAAGATGCGAAATTGAGCCAGGCATCGGCAGCTGTTAAAAAATTGCAAATATCCCTGGTTTCCATGGAGTAAGAGCCGTTGCTGGGCACATGATTATGACATCAATGATCATTCAATTGTCACTACAGGCAAAAGTATTGGTCGGAGAGCAACGCGGTTTGCACCATTCGATTTCTCGTCACAAAATACGTCGGATTAGCCTCTTACCAGCAGCACTGGAACAGTTTTCGCACTTTTGCATTTTTGCCTGGTCTTTTTGTTAATTGAAATCGGCTACACTGTACTCTGTACAATCGCGACTGGTCATTACTATATTCAACTTTTGACTATAAGTTATGTGCCCTTCTGTAGCCCAGAAGACGTCAAATCTTTGGGCCAAGCCCATTTAACTCACACAGCAATTGTCTTACTTCTAAGTGCAAGACAATCTCAATGTCTTTATCTACGTGTAGAAAAACCACACCATTTGTACGTAAAAAACACAAGGTACTTGATACAGTCTGCTGTAAAAAGTACAACTAAACACTGACCCACATTTATAAGGTGCCAAAAGATGCGAAATTGAGCCAGGCATCGGCAACTGTTAAAAAATTGCAAATATCCCTGGTTTCCATGGAGTAAGAGCCGTTGCTGGGCACGTGATTATGACATAAATGATCATTCAATTGTCGCTATAGCCAAAAGTGTTTGTCGGAGAGCAACGCGGTTTGCACCATTCGATTTCTCGTCACAAAATACGTCGGATTAGCCTCTTACCAGCAGCACTGGAACAGTTTTTCCACTTTTGCACTTTTGCCTGGTCTTTTTGTTAATTGAAATCGGCTACACTGTACTCTGTACAATCGCGACTGGTCATTACTATATTCAACTTTTGACTATAAGTTATGTGCCCTTCGGTAGCCCAGAAGACCTGAAATCTTTGGGCTAAGCCCATTTAACCCACCTAGCAATTGTCTTACTTCTAAGTGCAAGACAATCTCAATGTCTTTATCTACGTGTAGAAAAACCACACCATTTGTACGTGAAAAACACAAGGTACTTGATACAGTCTGCTGTAAAAAGTACAACTGAACACTGACCCACATTTATAAGGTGCCAAAAGATGCGGAATTGGGCCAGGCATCGGCAGCTGTTAAAAAATTGCAAATATCCCTGGTTTCCATGGAGTAAGAGCCGTTGCTGGGCACGTGATTATGACATCAATGATCATTGAATTGTCGCTACAGCCAAAAGTATTGGTCGGAGAGCAACGCGGTTTGCACCATTCGATTTCTCGTCACAAAATACGTCGGATTAGCCTCTTACCAGCAGCACTGGAACAGTTTTTCCACTTTTGCATTTTTGCCTGGTCTTTTTGTTAATTGAAATCGGCTACACTGTACTCTGTACAATCGCGACTGGTCATTACTATATTCAACTTTTGACTATAAGTTATGTGCCCTTCGGTAGCCCAGAAGACCTGAAATCTTTGGGCCAAGCCCATTTAACTCACCCAGCAATTGTCTTACTTCTAAGTGCAAGAAAATCTCAATGTCTTTATCTACGTGTAGAAAAACCACACCATTTGTACATAAAAAACACAAGGTACTTGATACAGTCTGCTGTAAAAAGTACAACTAAACACTGACCCACATTTATAAGGTGCCAAAAGATGCGGAATTGGGCCAGGCATCGGCAGCTGTTAAAAAATTGCAAATATCCCTGGTTTCCATGGAGTAAGAGCCGTTGCTGGGCACGTGATTAGGACATCAATGATCATTCAATTGTCACTACAGCCAAAAGTATTGGTCGGAGAGCAACGCGGTTTGCACCATTCGATTTCTCGTCACAAAATACGTCGGATTAGCCTCTTACCAGCAGCACTGGAACAGTTTTTCCACTTTTGCATTTTTACCTGGTCTTTTTGTTAATTGAAATCGGCTACACTGTACTCTGTACAATCGCGACTGGTCATTACTATATTCAACTTTTGACTATAAGTTATGTGCCCTTCGGTAGCCCGGAAGACCTGAAATCTTTGGGCTAAGCCCATATAACCCATCCAGCAATTGTCTTACTTCTAAGTCCAAGACAATCTCAATGTCTTTATCTACGTGTAGAAAAACCACACCATTTGTACGTGAAAAACACAAGGTACTTGATACAGTCTGCTGTAAAAAGTACAACTGACCACAGACCCACATGAATAAGGTGCCAAAAGCTGCGGAATTGAGCTGGCATCGGCAGCTGTTGAAAAATTGCAAATTTCCCTGGTTTCCATGGAGTAAGAGCCGTTGCTACGCACGTGATTATGACATAAATGATCATTCAATTGTCACTACAGCCAAAAGTATTGGTCGGAGAGCAACGCGGTTTGCACCATTCGATTTCTCGTCACAAAATACGTCGGATTAGCCTCTTACCAGCAGCACTGGAACAGTTTGTCCACTTTTGCATTTTTGCCTGGTCTTTTTGTTAATTGAAATCGGCTACACTGTACTCTGTACAATCGCGACTGGTCATTACTATATTCAACTTTTGACTATAAGTTATGTGCCCTTCGGTAGCCCAGAAGACCTGAAATCTTTGGGCTAAGCCCATTTAACCCACCTAGCAATTGTCTTACTTCTAAGTGCAAGACAATCTCAATGTCTTTATCTACGTGTAGAAAAACCACACCATATGTACGTGAAAAACACAAGGTACTTGATACAGTCTGCTGTAAAAAGTACAACTAAACACTGACCCACATTTATAAGGTGCCAAAAGATGCGAAATTGAGCCAGGCATCGGCAGCTGTTAAAAAAATTGCAAATATCCCTGGTTTCCATGGAGTAAGAGCCGTTGCTGGGCACGTGATTATGACATCAATGATCATTCAATTGTCACTACAGGCAAAAGTATTGGTCGGAGAGCAACGCGGTTTGCACCATTCGATTTCTCGTCACAAAATACGTCGGATTAGCCTCTTACCAGCAGCACTGGAACAGTTTTTCCACTTTTGCATTTTTACCTGGTCTTTTTGTTAATTGAAATCGGCTACACTGTACTCTGTACAATCGCGACTGGTCATTACTATATTCAACTTTTGACTATAAGTTATGTGCCCTTCGGTAGCCCAGAAGACGTCAAATCTTTGGGCTAAGCCCATTTAACTCACCCAGCAATTGTCTTACTTCTAAGTCCAAGACAATCTCAATGTCTTTATCTACGTGTAGAAAAACCACATCATTTGTACGTGAAAAACACAAGGTACTTGATACAGTCTGCTGTAAAAAGTACAACTGACCACAGACCCACATGAATAAGGTGCCAAAAGATGCGGAATTGAGCCTGGCATCGGCAGCTGTTGAAAAATTGCAAATATCCCTGGTTTCCATGGAGTAAGAGCCGTTGCTGGGCACGTGATTATGACATAAATGATCATTCAATTGTCACTACAGCCAAAAGTATTGGTCGGAGAGCAACGCGGTTTGCACCATTCGAGTTGTCGTCACAAAATACGTCGGATTAGCCTCTTACCAGCAGCACTGGAACAGTTTGTCCACTTTTGCATTTTTACCTGGTCTCTTTGTTAATTGAAATCGGCTACACTGTACTCTGTACAATCGCGACTGGTCATTACTATATTCAACTTTTGACTATAAGTTATGTGCCCTTCGGTAGCCCAGAAGATCTGAAATCTTTATGCTAAGCCCATTTAACTCACCCACAAATTGCCTTACTTCTAAGTGCAAGACAATCTCAATGTCTTTATCTACGTGCAGAAAAACCACACCATTTGTACGTGATAAACACAAGGTACTTGATACAGTCTGCTGTAAAAAGTACAACTGAACACTGACCCACTTCAGTAAGGTGCCAAAAGATGCAGAATTGAGCCAGGCATCGGCAGCTGTTGAAAAATTGCAAATATCCCTGGTTTCCATGGAGTAAGAGCCGTTGCTGGGCACGTGATTATGACATAAATGATCATTCAATTGTCACTACAGCCAAAAGTATTGGTCGGAGAACAACGCGGTCTGCACCATTCAATTTCTCGTCACAAAATACGTCGGATTAGCCTCTTACCAGCAGCACTGGAACAGTCTTTCCACTTTTGCATTTTTGCCTGGTCTTTTTGTTAATTGAAATCGGCTACACTGTACTCTGTACAATCGCGACTGGTCATTACTATATTCAACTTTTGACTATAAGTTATGTGCCCTTCGGTAGCCCAGAAGACGTCAAATCTTTGGGCCAAGCCCATTTAACTCACCCAGCAATTGTCTTACTTCTAAGTGCAAGACAATCTCAATGTCTTTATCTACGTGTAGAAAAACCACACCATTTGTACATAAAAAACACAAGGTACTTGATACAGTCTGCTGTAAAAAGTACAACTAAACACTGACCCACATTTATAAGGTGCCAAAAGATGCGAAATTGAGCCAGGCATCGGCAGCTGTTAAAAAATTGCAAATATCCCTGGTTTCCATGGAGTAAGAGCCGTTGCTGGGCACGTGATTATGACATCAATGATCATTCAATTGTCACTACAGGCAAAAGTATTAGTCGGAGAGCAACGCGGTTTGCACCATTCGATTTCTCGTCACAAAATACGTCGGATTAGCCTCTTACCAGCAGCACTGGAACAGTTTTTCCACTTTTGCATTTTTACCTGGTCTTTTTGTTAATTGAAATCGGCTACACTGTACTCTGTACAATCGCGACTGGTCATTACTATATTCAACTTTTGACTATAAGTTATGTGCCCTTCGGTAGCCCAGAAGACCTGAAGTCTTTGGGCCAAGCCCATTTAACTCACCCAGCAATTGTCTTACTTCTAAGTGCAAGACAATCTCAATGTCTTTATCTACGTGTAGAAAAACCACACCATTTGTACATAAAAAACACAAGGTACTTGATACAGTCTGCTGTAAAAAGTACAACTAAACACTGACCCACATTTATAAGGTGCCAAAAGATGCGGAATTGGGCCAGGCATCGGCAGCTGTTAAAAAATTGCAAATATCCCTGGTTTCCATGGAGTAAGAGCCGTTGCTGTGCACGTGATTAGGACATCAATGATCATTCAATTGTCACTACAGCCAAACGTATTGATCGGAGAGCAACGCGGTTTGCACCATTCGATTTCTCGTCACAAAATACGTCGGATTAGCCTCTTACCAGCAGCACTGGAACAGTTTTTCCACTTTTGCATTTTTACCTGGTCTTTTTGTTAATTGAAATCGGCTACACTGTACTCTGTACAATCGCGACTGGTCATTACTATATTCAACTTTTGACTATAAGTTATGTGCCCTTCGGTAGCCCAGAAGACCTGAAATCTTTCGGCCAAGACTATTTAACTCACCCAGCAATTGCCTTACTTCTAAGTCCAAGACAATCTCAATGTCTTTATCTACGTGTAGAAAAACCACACCATTTGTACGTGATAAAAACAAGGTACTTGATACAGTCTGCTGTAAAAAGTACAACTAAACACTGACCCACATTTATAATTTGCCAAAAGATGCGGAATTGGGCCAGGCATCGGCAGCTGTTAAAAAATTGCAAATATCCCTGGTTTCCATGGAGTAAGAGCCGTTGCTGGGCACGTGATTATGACATCAATGATCATTCAATTGTCGCTACAGCCAAAAGTATTGGTCGGAGAGCAACGCGGTTTGCACCATTCGATTTCTCGTCACAAAATACGTCGGATTAGCCTCTTACCAGCAGCACTGGAACAGTTTTTCCACTTTTGCATTTTTGCCTGGTCTTTTTGTTAATTGAAATCGGCTACACTGTACTCTATACAATCGCGACTGGTCATTACTATATTTAACTTTTGACTATAAGTTATGTGCCCTTCGGTAGCCCAGAAGACGTCAAATCTTTGGGCTAAGCCCATTTAACTCACCCAGCAATTGCCTTACTTCTAAGTCCAAGACAATCTCAATGTCTTTATCTACGTGTAGAAAAACCACACCATTTGTACGTGATAAACACAAGGTACTTGATACAGTCTGCTGTAAAAAGTACAACTGAACACTGACCCACTTCAGTAAGGTGCCAAAAGATGCGGAATTGAGCCAGGCATCGGCAGCTGTTGAAAAATTGCAAATGTCCCTGGTTTCCATGGAGTAAGAGCTGTTGCTACGCACGTGATTATGACATAAATGATCATTCAATTGTCACTACAGCCAAAAGTATTGGTCGGAGAGCAACGCGGTTTGCACCATTCAATTTCTAGTCACAAAATACGTCGGATTAGCCTCTTACCAGCAGCACTGGAACAGTTTTTCCACTTTTGCAATTTTGCCTGGTCTTTTTGTTAATTAAAATCGGCTACACTGTACTCTGTACAATCGCGACTGGTCATTACTATATTCAACTTTTGACTATAAGTTATGTGCCCTTCGGTAGCCCAGAAGACCTGAAATCTTTGGGCCAAGCCCATTTAACTCACCCAGCAATTGTCTTACTTCTAAGTGCAAGACAATCTCAATGTCTTTATCTACGTGTAGAAAAACCACACCATTTGTACATAAAAAACACAAGGTACTTGATACAGTCTGCTGTAAAAAGTACAACTGAACACTGACCCACTTCAGTAAGGTGCCAAAAGATGCGGAATTGAGCCAGGCATCGGCAGCTGTTGAAAAATTGCAAATTTCCCTGGTTTCCATGGAGTAAGAGCCGTTGCTGGGCACGTGATTATGACATAAATGATCATTCAATTGTCACTACAGCCAAAAGTATTGGTCGGAGAGCAACGCGGTTTGCACCATTCAATTCCTAGTCACAAAATACGTCGGATTAGCCTCTTACCAGCAGCACTGGAACAGTTTTTCCACTTTTGCAATTTTGCCTGGTCTTTTTGTTAATTAAAATCGGCTACACTGTACTCTGTACAATCGCGACTGGTCATTACTATATTCAACTTTTGACTATAAGTTATGTGCCCTTCGGTAGCCCAGAAGACCTGAAATCTTTGGGCCAAGCCCATTTAACTCACCCAGCAATTGTCTTACTTCTAAGTGCAAGACAATCTCAATGTCTTTATCTACGTGTAGAAAAACCACACCATTTGTACATAAAAAACACAAGGTACTTGATACAGTCTGCTGTAAAAAGTACAACTAAACACTGACCCACATTTATAAGGTTGCAAAAGATGCGGAATTGGGCCAGGCATCGGCAGCTGTTAAAAAATTGCAAATATCCCTGGTTTCCATGGAGTAAGAGCCGTTGCAGGGCACGTGATTATGACATAAATGATCATTCAATTGTCACTACAGCCAAAAGTATTGGTCGGAGAGCAACGCGGTTTGCACCATTCGATTTCTCGTCACAAAATACGTCGGATTAGCCTCTTACCAGCAGCACTGGAACAGTTTTTCCACTTTTGCATTTTTACCTGGTCTTTTTGTTAATTGAAATCGGCTACACTGTACTCTGTACAATCGCGACTGGTCATTACTATATTCAACTTTTTACTATAAGTTATTTGCCCTTCGGTAGCCCAGAAGATCTGAAATCTTTGGGCTAAGCCCATTTAACTCACCCAGCAATTGCCTTACTTCTAAGTGCAAGACAATCTCAATGTCTTTATCTACGTGTAGAAAAACCACACCATTTGTACGTGATAAACACAAGGTACTTGATACAGTCTGCTGTAAAAAGTACAACTGAACACTGACACACTTCAGTAAGGTGCCAAAAGATGCAGAATTGAGCCAGGCATCGGCAGCTGTTGAAAAATTGCAAATATCCCTGGTTTCCATGGAGTAAGAGCCGTTGCTGGACACGTGATTATGACATAAATGATCATTCAATTGTCGCTACAGCCAAACGTATTGATCGGAGAGCAACGCGGATTGCACCATTCGATTTCTCGTCACAAAATACGTCGGATTAGCCTCTTACCAGCAGCACTGGAACAGTTTTTCCACTTTTGCATTTTTGCCTGGTCTTTTTGTTAATTGAAATCGGCTACACTGTACTCTGTACAATCGCGACTGGTCATTACTATATTCAACTTTTGACTATAAGTTATGTGCCCTTCGGTAGCCCAGAAGACCTGAAATCTTTGGGCTAAGCCCATTTAACTCACCCAGCAATTGTCTTACTTCTAAGTGCAAGACAATCTCATTGTCTTTATCTACGTGTAGAAAAACCACACCATTTGTACGTGAAAAACACAAGGTACTTCATACAGTCTGCTGTAAAAAGTACAACTGACCACAGACCCACATGAATAAGGTGCCAAAAGATGCGGAATTGAGCCAGGCATCGGCAGCTGTTGAAAAATTGCAAATTTCCCTGGTTTCCATGGAGTAAGAGCCGTTGCTACGCACGTGATTATGACATAAATGATCATTCAATTGTCACTACAGCCAAAAGTATTGGTCGGAGAGCAACGCGGTTTGCACCATTCGATTTTTCGTCACAAAATACGTCGGATTAGCCTCTTACCAGCAGCACTGGAACAGTTTTCGCACTTTTGCATTTTTGCCTGGTCTTTTTGTTAATTGAAATCGGCTACACTGTACTCTGTACAATCGCGACTGGTCATTACTATATTCAACTTTTGACTATAAGTTATGTGCCCTTCGGTAGCCCAGAAGACCTGAAATCTTTGGGCCAAGCCCATTTAACTCACCCAGCAATTGTCTTACTTCTAAGTCCAAGACAATCTCAATGTCTTTATCTACGTGTAGAAAAACCACACCATTTGTACATGAAAAAACACAAGGTACTTGATACAGTCTGCTGTAAAAAGTACAACTGAACACTGACCCACATTTAAAAGGTGCCAAAAGATGCGGAATTGGGCCAGGCATTGGCAGCTGTTAAAAAATTGCAAATATCCCTGGTTTCCATGGAGTAAGAGCCGTTGCTGGGCACGTGATTATGACATAAATGATCATTCAATTGTCGCTACAGCCAAACGTATTGGTCGGAGAGCAACGCGGTTTGCACCATTCGATTTCTCGTCACAAAATACGTCGGATTAGCCTCTTACCAGCAGCACTGGAACAGTTTTGTACACTTTTGCATTTTTGCCTGGTCTTTTTGTTAATTGAAATCGGCTACACTGTACTCTGTACAATCGCGACTGGTCATTACTATATTCAACTTTTGACTATAAGTTATGTGCCCTTCGGTAGCCCAGAAGACCTGAAGTCTTTGGGCCAAGCCCATTTAACTCACCCAGCAATTGTCTTACTTCTAAGTGCAAGACAATCTCAATGTCTTTATCTACGTGTAGAAAAACCACACCATTTGTACATAAAAAACACAAGGTACTTGATACAGTCTGCTGTAAAAAGTACAACTAAACACTGACCCACATTTATAAGGTGCCAAAAGATGCGGAATTGGGCCAGGCATCGGCAGCTGTTAAAAAATTGCAAATATCCCTGGTTTCCATGGAGTAAGAGCCGTTGCTGGGCACGTGATTAGGACATCAATGATCATTCAATTGTCACTACAGCCAAACGTATTGGTCGGAGAGCAACGCGGTTTGCACCATTCGATTTCTCGTCACAAAATACGTCGGATTAGCCTCTTACCAGCAGCACTGGAACAGTTTTTCCACTTTCGCATTTTTACCTGGTCTTTTTGTTAATTGAAATCGGCTACACTGTACTCTGTACAATCGCGACTGGTCATTACTATATTCAACTTTTGACTATAAGTTATGTGCCCTTCGGTAGCCCAGAAGACCTGAAATCTTTCGGCCAAGACTATTTAACTCACCCAGCAATTGCCTTACTTCTAAGTCCAAGACAATCTCAATGTCTTTATCTACGTGTAGAAAAACCACACCATTTGTACGTGATAAAAACAAGGTACTTGATACAGTCTGCTGTAAAAAGTACAACTAAACACTGACCCACATTTAGTAATTTGCCAAAAGATGCGGAATTGGGCCAGGCATCGGCAGCTGTTAAAAAATTGCAAATATCCCTGGTTTCCATGGAGTAAGAGCCGTTGCTGGGCACGTGATTATGACATCAATGATCATTCAATTGTCGCTACAGCCAAAAGTATTGGTCGGAGAGCAACGCGGTTTGCACCATTCGATTTCTCGTCACAAAATACGTCGGATTAGCCTCTTACCAGCAGCACTGGAACAGTTTTTCCACTTTTGCATTTTTGCCTGGTCTTTTTGTTAATTGAAATCGGCTACACTGTACTCTATACAATCGCGACTGGTCATTACTATATTTAACTTTTGACTATAAGTTATGTGCCCTTCGGTAGCCCAGAAGACGTCAAATCTTTCGGCTAAGCCCATTTAACTCACCCAGCAATTGCCTTACTTCTAAGTCCAAGACAATCTCAATGTCTTTATCTACGTGTAGAAAAACCACACCATTTGTACGTGATAAACACAAGGTACTTGATACAGTCTGCTGTAAAAAGTACAACTGAACACTGACCCACTTCAGTAAGGTGCCAAAAGATGCGGAATTGAGCCAGGCATCGGCAGCTGTTGAAAAATTGCAAATTTCCCTGGTTTCCATGGAGTAAGAGCCGTTGCTGGGCACGTGATTATGACATAAATGATCATTCAATTGTCACTACAGCCAAAAGTATTGGTCGGAGAGCAACGCGGTTTGCACCATTCAATTTCTAGTCACAAAATACGTCGGATTAGCCTCTTACCAGCAGCACTGGAACAGTTTTTCCACTTTTGCAATTTTGCCTGGTCTTTTTGTTAATTAAAATCGGCTACACTGTACTCTGTACAATCGCGACTGGTCATTACTATATTCAACTTTTGACTATAAGTTATGTGCCCTTCGGTAGCCCAGAAGACCTGAAATCTTTGGGCCAAGCCCATTTAACTCACCCAGCAATTGTCTTACTTCTAAGTGCAAGACAATCTCAATGTCTTTATCTACGTGTAGAAAAACCACACCATTTGTACATAAAAAACACAAGGTACTTGATACAGTCTGCTGTAAAAAGTACAACTAAACACTGACCCACATTTATAAGGTTGCAAAAGATGCGGAATTGGGCCAGGCATCGGCAGCTGTTGAAAAATTGCAAATATCCCTGGTTTCCATGGAGTAAGAGCCGTTGCAGGGCACGTGATTATGACATAAATGATCATTCAATTGTCACTACCACCAAAAGTATTGGTCGGAGAGCAACGCGGTTTGCACCATTCGATTTCTCGTCACAAAATACGTCGGATTAGCCTCTTACCAGCAGCACTGGAACAGTTTTTCCACTTTTGCATTTTTGCCTGGTCTTTTTGTTAATTGAAATCGGCTACACTGTACTCTGTACAATCGCGACTGGTCATTACTATATTCAACTTTTGACTATAAGTTATGTGCCCTTCGGTAGCCCAGAAGACGTCAAATCTTTGGGCCAAGCCCATTTAACTCACACAGCAATTGTCTTACTTCTAAGTGCAAGACAATCTCAATGTCTTTATCTACGTGTAGAAAAACCACACCATTTGTACGTAAAAAACACAAGGTACTTGATACAGTCTGCTGTAAAAAGTACAACTAAACACTGACCCACATTTATAAGGTGCCAAAAGATGCGAAATTGAGCCAGGCATCGGCAGCTGTTAAAAAATTGCAAATATCCCTGGTTTCCATGGAGTAAGAGCCGTTGCTGGGCACGTGATTATGACATAAATGATCATTCAATTGTCGCTATAGCCAAAAGTATTGGTCGGAGAGCAACGCGGTTTGCACCATTCGATTTCTCATCACAAAATACGTCGGATTAGCCTCTTACCAGCAGCACTGGAACAGTTTTTCCACTTTTGCATTTTTACCTGGTCTTTTTGTTAATTGAAATCGGCTACACTGTACTCTGTACAATCGCGACTGGTCATTACTATATTCAACTTTTGACTATAAGTTATGTGCCCTTCGGTAGCCCAGAAGACGTCAAATCTTTGGGCCAAGCCCATTTAACTCACACAGCAATTGTCTTACTTCTAAGTGCAAGACAATCTCAATGTCTTTATCTACGTGTAGAAAAACCACACCATTTGTACGTAAAAAACACAAGGTACTTGATACAGTCTGCTGTAAAAAGTACAACTAAACACTGACCCACATTTATAAGGTGCCAAAAGATGCGAAATTGAGCCAGGCATCGGCAGCTGTTAAAAAATTGCAAATATCCCTGGTTTCCATGGAGTAAGAGCCGTTGCTGGGCACGTGATTATGACATAAATGATCATTCAATTGTCGCTATAGCCAAAAGTATTGGTCGGAGAGCAACGCGGTTTAAACCATTCGATTTCTCATCACAAAATACGTCGGATTAGCCTCTTACCAGCAGCACTGGAACAGTTTTTCCACTTTTGCATTTTTACCTGGTCTTTTTGTTAATTGAAATCGGCTACACTGTACTCTGTACAATCGCGACTGGTCATTACTATATTCAACTTTTGACTATAAGTTATTTGCCCTTCGGTAGCCCAGAAGATCTGAAATCTTTGGGCTAAGCCCATTTAACTCACCCAGCAATTGCCTTACTTCTAAGTGCAAGACAATCTCAATGTCTTTATCTACGTGTAGAAAAACCACACCATTTGTACGTGATAAACACAAGGTACTTGATACAGTCTGCTGTAAAAAGTACAACTGAACACTGACCCACTTCAGTAAGGAGCCAAAAGATGCAGAATTGAGCCAGGCATCGGCAGCTGTTGAAAAATTGCAAATATCCCTGGTTTCCATGGAGTAAGAGCCGTTGCTGGGCACGTGATTATGACATAAATGATCATTTAATTGTCACTACAGCCAAAAGTATTGGTCGGAGAGCAACGCGGTTTGCACCATTCGATTTCTCGTCACAAAATACGTCGGATTAGCCTCTTACCAGCAGCACTGGAACAGTTTTTCCACTTTTGCATTTTTACCTGGTCTTTTTGTTAATTGAAATCGGCTACGCTGTACTCTGTACAATCGCGACTGGTCATTACTATATTCAACTTTTGACTATAAGTTATGTGCCCTTCGGTAGCCCAGAAGACGTCAAATCTTTGGGCTAAGCCCATTTAACTCACCCAGCAATTGTCTTACTTCTAAGTCCAAGACAATCTCAATGTCTTTATCTACGTGTAGAAAAACCACATCATTTGTACGTGAAAAACACAAGGTACTTGATACAGTCTGCTGTAAAAAGTACAAATGACCACAGACCCACATGAATAATATGCCAAAAGATGCGGAATTGAGACAGGCATCGGCAGCTGTTGAAAAATTGCAAATTTCCCTGGTTTCCATGGAGTAAGAGCCGTTGCTGGGCACGTGATTATGACATCAATGATCATTCAATTGTCACTACAGCCAAAAGTATTGGTCGGAGAGCAACGCGGTTTGCACCATTCGAGTTGTCGTCACAAAATACGTCGGATTAGCCTCTTACCAGCAGCACTGGAACAGTTTTTCCACTTTTGCATTTTTACCTGGTCTCTTTGTTAATTGAAATCGGCTACACTGTACTCTGTACAATCGCGACTGGTCATTACTATATTCAACTTTTGACTATAAGTTATGTGCCCTTCGGTAGCCCAGAAGACCTGAAATCTTTGGGCTAAGCCCATTTAACTCACCCAGAAATTGCCTTAATTTGTAAGTGCAAGACAATCTCAATGTCTTTATCTACGTGTAGAAAAACCACACCATTTGTACGTGAAAAACACAAGGTACTTGATACAGTCTGCTGTAAAAAGTACAACTAAACACTGACCCACATTTATAAGGTGCCAAAAGATGCGAAATTGAGCCAGGCATCGGCAGCTGTTAAAAAATTGCAAATATCCCTGGTTTCCATGGAGTAAGAGCCGTTACTGGGCACATGATTATGACATAAATGATTATTCAATTGTCACTACAGGCAAAAGTATTGGTCGGAGAGCAACGCGGTTTGCACCATTCGATTTCTCGTCACAAAATACGTCGGATTAGCCTCTTACCAGCAGCACTGGAACAGTTTTTCCACTTTTGCATTTTTGCCTGGTCTTTTTGTTAATTGAAATCGGCTACACTGTACTCTGTACAATCGCGACTGGTCATTACTATATTCAACTTTTGACTATAAGAAGACGTCAAATCTTTGGGCCAAGCCCATTTAACTCACACAGCAATTGTCTTACTTCTAAGTGCAAGACAATCTCAATGTCTTTATCTACGTGTAGAAAAACCACACCATTTGTACGTAAAAAACACAAGGTACTTGATACAATCTGCTGTAAAAAGTACAACTAAACACTGACCCACATTTATAAGGTGCCAAAAGATGCGAAATTGAGCCAGGCATCGGCAGCTGTTAAAAAATTGCAAATATCCCTGGTTTCCATGGAGTAAGAGCCGTTGCTGGGCACGTGATTATGACATAAATGATCATTCAATTGTCGCTATAGCCAAAAGTATTGGTCGGAGAGCAACGCGGTTTGCACCATTCGATTTCTCGTCACAAAATACGTCGGATTAGCCTCTTACCAGCAGCACTGGAACAGTTTTTCCACTTTTGCACTTTTGCCTTGTCTTTTTGTTAATTGAAATCGGCTACACTGTACTCTGTACAGTCGCGACTGGTCATTACTATATTCAACTTTTGACTATAAGTTATGTGCCCTTCGGTAGCCCAGAAGACCTGAAATCTTTGGGCTAAGCCCATTTAACCCACCCAGCAATTGTCTTACTTCTAAGTCCAAGACAATCTCAATGTCTTTATCTACGTGTAGAAAAACCACACCATTTGTACGTGAAAAACACAAGGTACTTGATACAGTCTGCTGTAAAAAGTACAACTGACCACAGACCCACATGAATAAGGTGCCAAAAGATGCGGAATTGAGCCAGGCATCGGCAGCTGTTGAAAAATTGCAAATTTCCCTGGTTTCCATGGAGTAAGAGCCATTGCTACGCACGTGATTATGACATAAATGATCATTCAATTGTCACTACAGCCAAAAGTATTGGTCGGAGAGCAACGCGGTTTGCACCATTCGATTTCTCGTCACAAAATACGTCGGATTAGCCTCTTACCAGCAGCACTGGAACAGTTTGTCCACTTTTGCATTTTTGCCTGGTCTTTTTGTTAATTGAAATCGGCTACACTGTACTCTGTACAATCGCGACTGGTCATTACTATATTCAACTTTTGACTATAAGTTATGTGCCCTTCGGTAGCCCAGAAGACCTGAAATCTTTGGGCTAAGCCCATTTAACCCACCTAGCAATTGTCTTACTTCTAAGTGCAAGACAATCTCAATGTCTTTATCTACGTGTAGAAAAACCACACCATTTGTACGTGAAAAACACAAGGTACTTGATACAGTCTGCTGTAAAAAGTACAACTAAACACTGACCCACATTTATAAGGTGCCAAAAGATGCGAAATTGAGCCAGGCATCGGCAGCTGTTAAAAAATTGCAAATATCCCTGGTTTCCATGGAGTAAGAGCCGTTGCTGGGCACGTGATTATGACATCAATGATCATTCAATTGTCACTACAGGCAAAAGTATTGGTCGGAGAGCAACGCGGTTTGCACCATTCGATTTCTCGTCACAAAATACGTCGGATTAGCCTCTTACCAGCAGCACTGGAACAGTTTTTCCACTTTTGCATTTTTACCTGGTCTTTTTGTTAATTGAAATCGGCTACACTGTACTCTGTACAATCGCGACTGGTCATTACTATATTCAACTTTTGACTATAAGTTATGTGCCCTTCGGTAGCCCAGAAGACGTCAAATCTTTGGGCTAAGCCCATTTAACTCACCCAGCAATTGTCTTACTTCTAAGTCCAAGACAATCTCAATGTCTTTATCTACGTGTAGAAAAACCACATCATTTGTACGTGAAAAACACAAGGTACTTGATACAGTCTGCTATAAAAAGTACAACTGACCACAGACCCACATGAATAAGGTGCCAAAAGATGCGGAATTGAGCCTGGCATCGGCAGCTGTTAAAAAATTGCAAATATCCCTGGTTTCCATGGAGTAAGAGCCGTTGCTGGGCACGTGATTATGACATAAATGATCATTCAATTGTCACTACAGCCAAAAGTATTGGTCGGAGAGCAACGCGGTTTGCACCATTCGAGTTGTCGTCACAAAATACGTCGGATTAGCCTCTTACCAGCAGCACTGGAACAGTTTTTCCACTTTTGCATTTTTACCTGGTCTCTTTGTTAATTGAAATCGGCTACACTGTACTCTGTACAATCGCGACTGGTCATTACTATATTCAACTTTTGACTATAAGTTATGTGCCCTTCGGTAGCCCAGAAGATCTGAAATCTTTATGCTAAGCCCATTTAACTCACCCACAAATTGCCTTACTTCTAAGTGCAAGACAATCTCAATGTCTTTATCTACGTGTAGAAAAACCACACCATTTGTACGTGATAAACACAAGGCACTTGATACAGTCTGCTGTAAAAAGTACAACTGAACACTGACCCACTTCAGTAAGGTGCCAAAAGATGCAGAATTGAGCCAGGCATCGGCAGCTGTTGAAAAATTGCAAATATCCCTGGTTTCCATGGAGTAAGAGCCGTTGCTGGGCACGTGATTATGACATAAATGATCATTCAATTGTCACTACAGCCAAAAGTATTGGTCGGAGAACAACGCGGTCTGCACCATTCAAGTTCTCGTCACAAAATACGTCGGATTAGCCTCTTACCAGCAGCACTGGAACAGTCTTTCCACTTTTGCATTTTTGCCTGGTCTTTTTGTTAATTGAAATCGGCTACACTGTACTCTGTACAATCGCGACTGTTCATTACTATACTCAACTTTTGACTATAAGTTATGTGCCCTTCGGTAGCCCAGAAGACGTCAAATCTTTGGGCCAAGCCCATTTAACTCACCCAGCAATTGTCTTACTTCTAAGTGCAAGACAATCTCAATGTCTTTATCTACGTGTAGAAAAACCACACCATTTGTACATAAAAAACACAAGGTACTTGATACAGTCTGCTGTAAAAAGTACAACTAAACACTGACCCACATTTATAAGGTGCCAAAAGATGCGAAATTGAGCCAGGCATCGGCAGCTGTTAAAAAATTGCAAATATCCCTGGTTTCCATGGAGTAAGAGCCGTTGCTGGGCACGTGATTATGACATCAATGATCATTCAATTGTCACTACAGGCAAAAGTGTTAGTCGGAGAGCAACGCGGTTTGCACCATTCGATTTCTCGTCACAAAATACGTCGGATTAGCCTCTTACCAGCAGCACTGGAACAGTTTTTCCACTTTTGCATTTTTACCTGTTCTTTTTGTTAATTGAAATCGGCTACACTGTACTCTGTACAATCGCGACTGGTCATTACTATATTCAACTTTTTACTATAAGTTATTTGCCCTTCGGTAGCCCAGAAGATCTGAAATCTTTGGGCTAAGCCCATTTAACTCACCCACCAATTGCCTTACTTCTAAGTGCAAGACAATCTCAATGTCTTTATCTACGTGTAGAAAAACCACACCATTTGTACGTGATAAACACAAGGTACTTGATACAGTCTGCTGTAAAAAGTACAACTGAACACTGACCCACTTCAGTAAGGTGCCAAAAGATGCAGAATTGAGCCAGGCATCGGCAGCTGTTGAAAAATTGCAAATATCCCTGGTTTCCATGGAGTAAGAGCCGTTGCTGGACACGTGATTATGACATAAATGATCATTCAATTGTCGCTACAGCCAAACGTATTGATCGGAGAGCAACGCGGATTGCACCATTCGATTTCTCGTCACAAAATACGTCGGATTAGCCTCTTACCAGCAGCACTGGAACAGTTTTTCCACTTTTGCATTTTTGCCTGGTCTTTTTGTTAATTGAAATCGGCTACACTGTACTCTGTACAATCGCGACTGGTCATTACTATATTCAACTTTTGACTATAAGTTATGTGCCCTTCGGTAGCCCAGAAGACCTGAAATCTTTGGGCCAAGCCCATTTAACTCACCCAGCAATTGTCTTACTTCTAAGTGCAAGACAATCTCAATGTCTTTATCTACGTGTAGAAAAACCACACCATTTGTACATAAAAAACACAAGGTACTTGATACAGTCTGCTGTAAAAAGTACAACTGAACACTGACCCACATTTAAAAGGTGCCAAAAGATGCGGAATTGGGCCAGGCATCGGCAGCTGTTAAAAAATTGCAAATATCCCTGGTTTCCATGGAGTAAGAGCCGTTGCTGGGCACGTGATTATGACATAAATGATCATTGAATTGTCGCTACAGCCAAAAGTATTGGTCGGAGAGCAACGCGGTTTGCACCATTCGATTTCTCGTCACAAAATACGTCGGATTAGCCTCTTACCAGCAGCACTGGAACAGTTTTTCCACTTTTGCATTTTTGCCTGGTCTTTTTGTTAATTGAAATCGGCTACACTGTACTCTGTACAATCGCGACTGGTCATTACTATATTCAACTTTTGACTATAAGTTATGTGCCCTTCGGTAGCCCAGAAGACCTGAAGTCTTTGGGCCAAGCCCATTTAACTCACCCAGCAATTGTCTTACTTCTAAGTGCAAGACAATCTCAATGTCTTTATCTACGTGTAGAAAAACCACACCATTTGTACATAAAAAACACAAGGTACTTGATACAGTCTGCTGTAAAAAGTACAACTAAACACTGACCCACATTTATAAGGTGCCAAAAGATGCGGAATTGGGCCAGGCATCGGCAGCTGTTAAAAAATTGCAAATATCCCTGGTTTCCATGGAGTAAGAGCCGTTGCTGGGCACGTGATTAGGACATCAATGATCATTCAATTGTCACTACAGCCAAACGTATTGGTCGGAGAGCAACGCGGTTTGCACCATTCGATTTCTCGTCACAAAATACGTCGGATTAGTCTCTTACCAGCAGCACTGGAACAGTTTTTCCACTTTTGCATTTTTACCTGGTCTTTTTGTTAATTGAAATCGGCTACACTGTACTCTGTACAATCGCGACTGGTCATTACTATATTCAACTTTTGACTATAAGTTATGTGCCCTTCGGTAGCCCAGAAGACCTGAAATCTTTCGGCCAAGCCCATTTAACTCACCCAGCAATTGTCTTACTTCTAAGTGCAAGACAATCTCAATGTCTTTATCTACGTGTAGAAAAACCACACCATTTGTACATAAAAAACACAAGGTACTTGATACAGTCTGCTGTAAAAAGTACAACTGAACACTGACCCACATTTAAAAGGTGCCAAAAGATGCGGAATTGGGCCAGGCATCGGCAGCTGTTAAAAAATTGCAAATATCCCTGGTTTCCATGGAGTAAGAGCCGTTGCTGGGCACGTGATTATGACATAAATGATCATTGAATTGTCGCTACAGCCAAAAGTATTGGTCGGAGAGCAACGCGGTTTGCACCATTCGATTTCTCGTCACAAAATACGTCGGATTAGCCTCTTACCAGCAGCACTGGAACAGTTTTTCCACTTTTGCATTTTTGCCTTGTCTTTTTGTTAATTGAAATCGGCTACACTGTACTCTGTACAATCGCGACTGGTCATTACTATATTCAACTTTTGACTATAAGTTATGTGCCCTTCGGTAGCCCAGAAGACCTGAAGTCTTTGGGCCAAGCCCATTTAACTCACCCAGCAATTGTCTTACTTCTAAGTGCAAGACAATCTCAATGTCTTTATCTACGTGTAGAAAAACCACACCATTTGTACGTAAAAAACACAAGGTACTTGATACAGTCTGCTGTAAAAAGTACAACTAAACACTGACCCACATTTATAAGGTGCCAAAAGATGCGGAATTGGGCCAGGCATCGGCAGCTGTTAAAAAATTGCAAATATCCCTGGTTTCCATGGAGTAAGAGCCGTTGCTGGGCACGTGATTAGGACATCAATGATCATTCAATTGTCACTACAGCCAAACGTATTGGTCGGAGAGCAACGCGGTTTGCACCATTCGATTTCTCGTCACAAAATACGTCGGATTAGCCTCTTACCAGCAGCACTGGAACAGTTTTTCCACTTTTGCATTTTTACCTGGTCTTTTTGTTAATTGAAATCGGCTACACTGTACTCTGTACAATCGCGACTGGTCATTACTATATTCAACTTTTGACTATAAGTTATGTGCCCTTCGGTAGCCCAGAAGACCTGAAATCTTTCGGCCAAGGCCTTTTAACTCACCCAGCAATTGCCTTACTTCTAAGTCCAAGACAATCTCAATGTCTTTATCTACGTGTAGAAAAACCACACCATTTGTACGTGATAAACACAAGGTACTTGATACAGTCTGCTGTAAAAAGTACAACTGAACACTGACCCACTTCAGTAAGGTGCCAAAAGATGCGGAATTGAGCCAGGCATCGGCAGCTGTTGAAAAATTGCAAATTTCCCTGGTTTCCATGGAGTAAGAGCCGTTGCTGGGCACGTGATTATGACATAAATGATCATTCAATTGTCACTACAGCCAAAAGTATTGGTCGGAGAGCAACGCGGTTTGCACCATTCGAGTTGTCGTCACAAAATACGTCGATTAGCCTCTTACCAGCAGCACTGGAACAGTTTTTCCACTTTTGCATTTTTGCCTGGTCTTTTTGTTAATTGAAATCGGCTACACTGTACTCTGTACAATCGCGACTGGTCATTACTATACTCAACTTTTGACTATAAGTTATGTGCCCTTCGGTAGCCCAGAAGATCTGAAATCTTTGGGCCAAGCCCATTTAACTCACCCAGCAATTGCCTTACTTCTAAGTGCAAGACAATCTCAATGTCTTTATCTACGTGTAGAAAAACCACACCATTTGTACGTGATAAACACAAGGTACTTGA